>NC_048298.1:207949783-208205903 GCF_013100865.1 Trachemys scripta elegans | reverse complement strand
GGGTGGGGGGGGGGGGGGGGGGGGGGGGCTGTGCATTCCGGCGGATCAAAGCAAGTTCGATATAACGCAGTACGATTTTTTTGGCTTCCGAGGACAGCGTTATATTGGGATAGAGGTGTAGTAATAGAGCTGGTGTTGTATGAACAGACATATCAAAGTCCTGAATCAAACAACTTTGCTAGTTCTATTTAATATTTTTGGATGAAGGGGCCAGGTGACATTATGTAAAATGTGAACAATTTTGGTGTGCTAATTGCTATAACAAAATAGTGGGCCAGATCCTCAGCTGCTGTGAATAGACATGGGTCTAAAGAACTCAGTGGAGGGGAGCTATTCTATCTACCAATAGAATTGAGTTTGGAAAAACATTCTGCTTCTTAGGAAAACCTGTGTTAAACATTCATTCTTTTTTATCAGCTCTAGTTACAAGTGGCAGTCAAGAAGAAGCAAATATCTTCTATTAAATCTGTTAAGCTTGTGGAGTGGGGTGGAGCTTCATTCAAGCACACTACTACCAGGAAACTGTTTCTTGGGGCAACCAGGTGCAGAGTTTACCATGCACACAATTATTTTATAAATTTGTACTAATTAATTTACAAGCATACTGAGAGAATATTTTTTTTTGGTCTTTGGTCAATCAGTGAATTTCAGGCACTTAGATGCATTCTCTTCCTCATGCATTGGGATTTGTAAGTAACATCCCAGGCATGTTTACATCAGTACGTTCTCCAGTGTTGGTATTGGAGAACTTGAAATACTAAGTGGACTTGAAATGTTCAGTTTGTAGGCTTTCCCTTACCATCTGCTGTTTGGTCTCTTGCAGTAGGAGTTCATTAAATATCTCCCTTCTTCCCACAGCAAGATGTTAATTGGACCAAACACGAACACCATCCATATGGTCCTAAATGGGGATATGCCCATTATAAGGCTAGATGTGTAAAGCATAAAAGGATAATGCATCCGAAGAAGTGGGCTGTAGTCTACGAAAGATTATGCTCTAATAAATTTGTTAGTCTCTAAGGTGCCACAAGTACTCCTGATCTTTTTGCGGATACAGACTAACACGGCTGCTACTCTGAAAAAAGGATAATGTCACTCACTGGGTTAGCCCAAAATGGGACCTATCTTTTCCTTAACTGTTTGCAAAGTCTATACAAAGTTCTCTCTGTAGTTAAAAAGGCCGCCAAGTAAGAATTGGGACCCCTATAATAATGAGTGTGTGCGCACACATGACTTTTGGGATGGTGGAGAAATGATAAAAACATTCATACTTCAGTTTTAAAGTGTTAGTGGGCTTATTAATGCTAAGCAAATAGAGAAGGGGAAATGATTTTAAAATACCTACTATTATGATTGGAAGCCCATCAGCAGTACTTGCTACTCTGTTGGTTCTGCAACATCCGTTAGCTGCTATTTCACAGAGCATTGCTGGCATTATGAAGCTGTTGTACAAACAATAATGCTTAGCTGTAATAGGATGCTAAGTAAATTGAAGTCCATTTTTTAAATGGTATACTTCAGCCTCACTCAAATTGTAGGGGAAACAATTTTTTTTCTTTTACAAGCCACGCTCTTTTTTTTATACTTTTTAGACTGTTAGTCTAAGACTAATTTAAATAAAATAAAAAATTAAATAAAATAAAAACCAAACTTGCCCAATAGTCTACTGTATTGTCTACTGTAAAAATAATTGATGACAATAATAATCTCTTGTGTTTGTATGTAAAGAGCCTATTTCCCCTATTATGATAATGATGTACTACTTGGTGATTACTCCCTCCATAGTTACGCTAATGATTCGAATGTATCTGATGGCAGAAAAGCAGACTTACTTGAGGAAGAAACTTGATCTGAAAGGTTCTGAGACTGGTTATTTCCTTAAAGTACTAGCACTAATTAGAACAGTAATTGAAAGAAATTAAAATATAATCTCCAGTCTTAAAACTCAGGATGACTTGTGTTTATTCCCCCCACCAGGGTGTGTTTGTCTCCTCCTCTTCCCCACCCTAAGACTACATTTGCAGAGCACCGGTGGTGGGACTGCTAGTGTAGACAGTTGGTCATTGGCATTTTAACCACCGTGTTGCGTATTCCTGCTCTGAGGAGTTTTGGATGACACAGTGGACAAAGGGCTAGTGGGTGCCTAGGTCTAAGTATGCTCCTGCTAGGAGTGGCAGAGCTGAACCACTGGCAGAACTTTGCCAAAACAGCCTAGCGTAGATACTGCTGATGTTTTTCCATGGCATCTGCAGTCTGTGTCAGGACTGTGGAGAAGATGTTACAATCTACAGTCACTTACATGGAGTGCTTGACTCATAAGTACTGCTTGCTTACAAAAGGTTGGCTAATGCTGGTGGGGTGGGGGGAAGGGAGGATGGGAAGGGTGCACTACTGTTGCAGTCATCCCAGTGTAAACTACAGTAGTGCAATTCTCCGGCATAGATGCAGCTAGAAAGAAACTGAGTTGTATTCAGTTTCACTCATTGCAGGGATAACTTCCTGTGGTGCAATAGAGCAGGAGTGAATTCTCCTACAGGCTTGAGAGCCAGTGTTTTAGTCTGCTGTTTCTATACTCTCCTCCAGGATTGGCCTTCCAAGGAGTTGCTGAAAGTAGTGTGAAACTTGATTTCAGATTACAGGCACTCTGTTTTTGTCTTGACTTGTTTTTGTTTGCTAACTATGAGTATGTTTACACTGCAACTCCCCTCTGCCCCTCAAGTAGCGAGTCTCAGGCCTGGTCTACACTAGGAGGTTATGTCGAATTTAGCAGTGTTATTTCGAATTAACCCTGCACCCGTCCACACAACGAAGCTATTTAGTTCGACATAGAGGTCTCTTTAAATCGATTTCTGTACTCCTCCCCGATGAGGGGAGTAGTGCTAAATTTGACATGGCCATGTCGAATTAGGGTTAGTGTGGATGGAATTCGACGCTAATAGCTCCGGGAGCTATCCCACAGTGCACCACTCTGTTGACGCTCTGGACAGCAGTCTGAGCTCGGATGCTCTGACCAGCCACACAGGAAAAGCCCCGGGAAAATTTGAATTCCTTTTCCTGTCTGGCCAGTTTGAATCTCATTTCCTGTTTGGACATCGTGGCGAGCTCAGCAGCACTGGCAACGATGCAGAGCTCTCCAGCAGAAGTGACCATGCAATCGCTGAATAGAAAGAGGTCCCCAGCATGGACTGATCGGAAAGTCTTGGATCTGATCTCTGTGTGGGGTGATGAGTCCGTGCTTTCAGAGCTGCGATTGAAAAGACAGAATGCAAAGATCCCAAAGCCATGACAGAGAGAGGATACAGCCAGGATGCAACGCAGTGCCGCGTGAAAATTAAGGAGCTGAGACAAGCGTACCAGAAGACCAAAGAGTCAAACGGACGCTCCGGATCCCAGCCCCAGACATGCCGTTTCTACGAGGCACTGCATTCCATTTTAGGTGCGGCCGCCACCACTACCCCACCACTGTCCGTGGACTCTGACGATGGGGTATTGTCGACGGCCGCTTCCTCGGAGCTGTTCGCGGACGGGGAAGATGAGGAAGGAGATGAGGCGGACAAGGCAGTCGACAGCGCTTTCAACGCTGATTTCCCCGACAGCCAGGATCTCTTCATCACCCTCACGGAGATCCCCTACCAATCCTCCCAAGGCGGTAACCCGGACCGTGAATCAGGGGAAACATCAGTAGGTAAGTGTTTTAAACATTTATTTTGAATAGAATAGGCATGGTATGTTAGCGATGGGTTTTTAATGATTAGTTTGCCCTAGGCGCTTAACTTTTTAGTCCTTGCCACTGCAGCTATTGGAAAAGACTATTAACATGTCTGGGGATAGAGTAGAAATCCTCCTGGGACATCTCCACGAAGCTCTCCTGGAGGTAGGGTGAAAGCCTTTGCATCAGGTTCTTGGGGAGAGCGGCCTTATTGCCTCCTCCATGGTAGGAAACTTTTCTATGCCAGGCTAGCAGCAGGTACTCCGGTATCATTGCCTGGCAAAGCATGGCGGCATACGGCCCTGGTGTTTGCTGGCATTCACGCAGCATGCGGTCTTTCTCTGCCTCCGTAATCCTCATCAGAGTGATATCACTCATGGTGACCTGCTTTGAATTAGGGGAATTTTAATATGGGGACTGATTGCCTGTTCCTTTAAATAACTGTAACCAGCGGTTTACAGCCACGCGGTAGGGGCGGGGAGGCGAACCGTTCCTGCTGAGCGGTTCGCGGGCAGCGTGCAGGGATCTTTCCCGGGGACAGCCACGACGGGGGTGGGACAGGGGTAGAGTTCATGCCAGCCGGATCGCCGGCAGCAGGAACTGGCCAACGCTAGGAGCATTGCTTGGAACGTAAAAGGAGGGCACTGCTGTAAATTAAGCTTTAAGCAGCCAAAAGTTTACGGCTTACCATGTCCGGCTGCTAGCAGAATTCCGTTGTCCGGCCCCGCTTGTGTGATCTGTACAGCAAGACCCCAGGCACTCCAGGTGAAAACAGAAAATTCGACCTTGTACTGAGTGCATATGTGATAGGTACTGTGCATGGTCTTGTTCACAGATAGAGACTATATTCATTGTTTGCAAAAATGTATCTTTTTGAGGAATTCACTCCCTTTTTCCCATCCCACAGCTGCGAGTGTCTCCCGAGCTACCCCAGCATCCCCCTCCCAGAGGCTGGCGCAGATCAAGTACTGAAAGAAAAGGACACGGGACGAGATGTTCTCAGACTTACGGTCTGTTCCGAGCTGAGGCGGCACAGCAGACCCAGGGGAGGGAGAACATGTCGCAATACCAGCGATCACACAGCGAACGGGAGGACAGGTGGCGGCAGGAAGACCAGCAGGCGACTCAAACGCTGCTTGGACTAATGAGGGAGCAAACGGACACGCTCCGGCGCCTTGTAGATGTTCTTCAGGACCGGAGGCAGGAGGACAGAGCCCCTCTGCAATCTATCTCTAACCACCCTCCCCTGCCACAAAGTCCCATCCCCCCCTCACCCAAAGTCCCAAGAAGGAGGGGCGGCAGGGGCCGTGAAAACAGTCACTCTACCCCTGCTGACTGCTCAAATTGCAGAAGGCTCTCATTCCCAAAGATTTGATACATCCTTTCCTTCCCTCCAAATGCACCTCACCCAAGCCCCCGTCCCAGTTTCATCCCCTAACTGTGTAGTTATTAATAAAAAATATGTTTCTGTTAATTACTGTTTCCGTCATGTTCTTTTAGAGGACAGTGTGTTTGAAGGGGGGGGAGGGGGCTGGTAATTGGAGAGGACAGTCACCTTTACCAGGGTACAGACATGGGGGCAGGTTCAGCAGAAGGTCACACACACATTGCAGTCACTAGGCACACTGGTCAGTCTGGGAGGTGGTTTTCATGTTCTGTGTGGGGGGGGCTATGTGAGTTTGTGGCGGGGGAGGGCGGTTACAGATCTTGTGCAGCGGTCCTTAGCCTGATTTCCTTTTTTTTTTTTTTTAGCGCACATTTCTTTGCTCAACCTGCCTCTTCTGCTGCTTTCTTCTTCTTCTTTATCCTTTCTTTTATTTCCTTTACCCTAAATAAACAGGAACAAATGAAAACTCTGACCTTGAATCTGTTATGGTCTGCTTAGCAAGTGTTTGGCGTGTGAACCTTGTACAGCATGGGGAGAAGGTGACCAACCCTCTGTGGAGAAAGAAGTGGTTCGGGACTATTTAGAAAAACTGGACGTGCACAAGTCCATGGGGCCGGATGCGCTGCATCCGAGGGTGCTAAAGGAGTTGGCGGGTGAGATTGCAGAGCCATTAGCCATTATTTTTGAAAACTCATGGTGATCGGGGGAGGTCCCAGATGACTGGAAAAAGGCTAATGTAGTGCCCATCTTTAAAAAAGGGAAGAAGGAGGATCCGGGGAACTACAGGCCAGTCAGCCTCACCTCAGTCCCTGGAAAAATCATGGAGCAGGTCCTCAAGGAATCAATTATGAAACATTTAGAGGAGAGGAAAGTGATCAGGAACAGTCAGCATGGATTCACGAAGGGGAAGTCGTGCCTGACTAACCTAATTGCCTTCTATGATGAGATAACTGGCTCTGTGGATGAGGGGAAAGCAGTGGATGTGTTATTTCTTGACTTTAGCAAAGCTTTTGATACTGTCTCCCACAGTATTCTTGCCACCAAGTTAAAGAAGTATGGGCTGGATGAATGGACTGTAAGGTGGATAGAAAGCTGGCTAGATCGTCGGGCTCAACGGGTAGTGATCAATGGCTCCATGTCTAGTTGGCAGCCGGTTTCAAGTGGAGTGCCCCAAGGGTCGGTCCTGGGGCCGGTTTTGTTTAATATCTTTATTAATGATCTGGAGGATGGTGCGGACTGCACTCTCAGCAAGTTTGCAGATGACACTAAACTAGGAGGCGTGGTAGATACACTAGAGGATAGGGATCGGATCCAGAGGGACCTAGACAAATTAGAGGATTGGGCAGAAAAAAACCTGATGAGGTTCAACAAGGACAAGTGCAGAGTCCTGCACTTAGGACGGAAGAATCCCATGCACTGCTACAGACTAGGGGCCGAATGGCTAGGTAGCAGTTCTGCTGAAAAGGACCTAGGGGTCACAGTGGACGAGAAGCTGGATATGAGTCAACAGTGTGCTCTTGTTGCCAAGAAGGCTAACGGCATTTTGGGCTGTATAAGTAGGGGCATTGCCAGCAGATCGAGGAACGTGATCGTTCCCCTTTATTCGACATTGGTGAGGCCTCATCTGGAATACTGTGTCCAGTTTTGGGCCCCACACTACAAGAAGGATGTGGAAAAATTGGAAAGAGTCCAGCGGAGGGCAACAAAAATGATTAGGGGTCTGGAGCACATGACTTATGAGGAGAGGCTGAGAGAACTGGGATTGTTTAGTCTCCAGAAGAGAAGAATGAGGGGGGATTTGATAGCAGCCTTCAACTACCTTAAGGGGGGTTCCAAAGAGGATGGAGCTCGGCTGTTCTCAGTGGTGGCAGATGACAGAACAAGGAGCAATGGTCTCAAGTTGCAGTGGGGGAGGTCCAGGTTGGATATCAGGAAAAACTATTTCACTAGGAGGGTGGTGAAACACTGGAATGCGTTACCTAGGGAGGTGGTGGAGTCTCCTTCCTTGGAGGTTTTTAAGGCCCGGCTTGACATAGCCCTGGCTGGGATGATTTAGCTAGGAATTGGTCCTGCTTTGAGCAGGGGGTTGGACTAGATGACCTCTTGAGGTCCCTTCCAACTCTGATATTCTATGATTCTATGATTCTAACCTCAGCTTGCTGATATCGGCGTGCAACTCCTGACTATGCCGGAATGTTTTCTCGAGGCATCCAGAACTGTAGGTTGCAGCGTAACCCCTCTGCCTCAGTGTGAAACAGAGATGCTGGTGCTAAACTCAGCAGGCCATGCTATGCTCCTTATTTATACCTGTATAACCCTCTTGTGTACAATGGGGTTGTACCAAGGTAGCTGGGTGGCAAACAGAATGACAATCATTCTATTCAAAGTACAAAAAGGATTAGAATCCAGCTCCCCTTTTTGCTGTGTTGGCATTGCAATACAAAGAATACTAGAAATCAATAAAAACTTGAGTAGACACGTAGTAGATATGCTGAATGAGGTGCCTTTTCACATGTTACATTCTGAAAAGTGACGACTGCTTTAAGCAGAGTGGATACAAATCAGTTAACAGATTTTGTATTTAAATACATTTTTCTTTTTAAAAATAAATCTGTCAAATTAAACTTGAAATTATGACAACTTACATTAATGCCTACGTTTAGTTTAATCTTTTAACCATTTAAATAAATATGCGTTAGATGCTAAGGAGGGGAAAAGTACTTTCAATTTCTGTTGGACAGAAAATCTTTTGCCTCTGGCTGCAAAAGCACCACCTTCCAGGCTTCCGCAGTCCTCGTTCTCTCTGTACAGGTAGTGATAGGCACACACCAACACCCGAATCCTTGGAGCGATCTCTGCCGTGTTCAGTCCCGTATCCACTGGACACTCTACACAGTTACCAGATCTGCCAATCACAAAGGAACAGAACTTGCCAGGTTGTTAGTTTCAGCTCAGGATCAGCATTTTGCTTAACATCACAGTTAGATAGATGTATATTGAAAACAAGAATAAATTTATTATCGAAGATTCAAGTAATAGTGAGTAAGAATAGTGGAAAGAAATGCCTTCATCTTAAACAAAATCATTAGATTCTTTCTAGAAACTAAATTCAACTAAAAGGTTAACCTCCTGTCAAAAGACGCTTATCTCACCCAAAGTCTTGTGCAGCCAAGATTGGCTGAGACCCCTACTCTTATGAATGCAAACATGCTGACTGTTTATTTCATAGGTGCAGAATACCAGGTTATCTTCTTTGCCATCTAGAAATACCCCCCCAAAGTTTCATTGTCTTTACTCCTAGACAGGATAACTCTCCAATGTTTTTTTTTTTTTTCCTGCAGGCTCCTTTCCTGTTGATATTCTTTGTTAACATTTGACTTTGTATGTAAATTGGCAACCATTGTGTTAGCTAACAATGCTTAATTTATATCCCGACAGAGAGATGCACATTTCTTAACTCCTGTCTGGAGGAACTTGTCTGAGGCATGTCACCTTTTGATGACCTATTTTTTACCTTATGTGCTTAAGAACATAATTTTCTGGTACAGATACATAAGTCTTTGCATAATACATGTACATACATTTCACAATGACATTTATGACCAGTGTGATACTGGCTTTCATTTGAAACCTCACATGACATGCTTTGGCGAACTAGAATGTGCACACCAGATTTGAGATTTGTGTAACCCCTCTCTACACCCATTTCAGTTGACTTTAAGAGGTTCTTGGGTCACATGCATATTCCAACAGTAATAAAAAAATCTGAATAAATGTATACTTAAACTATATAACTACTTAAATGTGTATAGATAGTGCCTCCTCTTAGTTAACAACAAAAAAAAAAAAGTACTGAATTTTGGTACTTGGTTGCATATCAATGAGTTTTAATTGTTATATCAGCCAATGAGAATGAACCAGTACTTATTTTCCTAAACAAAATACGATTGCAGAGTGAGATTAAAATCGAAGTGCCTTAAATCATTATTAAAATCAGCAAGCAGGAAACCTTGCTTTCATCACTGATGTTAATCAATTCATCCTGGCTTTAAGTAATTATATAATAGTACAGTAAAGTCCTTGGTCTTGCCCTTAGGTACCCTGTATCTTGGAAATGGAATTAAGTAGTTAATATCTTGCAGTATTTTATTTTCCAAGACACAGAGGTTGACAGTACAATGGCGTGACTTGAATACTCAATTACCAGTGCTTGAAAAAGTTATTGGATGCCTACTAGCAGAAGGCCTGAATCTGATAGTCAAAGGTAGATATGAAAGATGAGGGAAGCTCAACAGGCGTATATGGGGGATCAATAACATTCGAACAAGGCCAGAACCCCTGCTACCTTGGATTCTGGGTAGGGGGAGGTGCTTGAGGCTTCATCTCTCAGCGTCTGGGTAATAGGTGTTTGAAACTCAATCCTTCCCTAGCTGCTGGAGGAAAGCAGCTTTTTGTCTTGCATTGCCTCATAGCTGCTGAAAGAATGGATGGAGGGTTTCTGTTATTGAATCCCTCTCTCACAACTGTTAGTTGCAAGGGAGAGATCGTGGGTCTCTGCTAGTGTATTATTTCCCCCTCCCTCCCTTGTGAAGAGATAAGTCTGCACCAGGCTATTCTTTCTTCCCCTGCCTCTCTTTTACTGGGACATATCCAGTGTCTGCCTATGATGCTGCTGGGTTGCTTTCCCAAGGATCAGTAGCTTGAAACTGATGTGATTCTTGATAATGTCACAGGTGTCAGTAGGGTTCTGAATAGCAGCAGGGAAACTGGTCAGTCTCATTTAATTTCACTCTGCTGCTACTTGGCAAACTTAAGGATGGCAAAAGGGACTGGAGCCATCTGCGAGTCCAGAAAACACATTGCTTTGTCTTACATTTGGATAGTTTATCATTTTAGCCAGAAGGACTAGTAAACTTTTTTTAATGAAAGATTAGATTCTGTAGAAATGGCTGGCTTAAGACCTCACGCTTGCCGGGAAAAGCTTTCCATTTACCATTGCTGAGTAGTTTTTGCATAGGGGTGTGGTGTGTTCAACCCAGGCCTTGCTTGAAGAACAGGTCTACATGCAAACTGTTGCTGAAAAAAACAATCAGTTGTTCTAATTACAGCTGGTTGGGTGGCAAAACAGCCCTTTCTTTATTTCTGTCAATATCAAACTTTTGGAAAATCTCTATTTTTATTTGCACCCTTTTGTTTTGGTGCAAGTCTCTGTGAGCATTGTCTATGAAAGAAGTGGTATGTCACTGTGCCAGTGCGCACGCTGTCTCTCTCTCTCTGCTATCTTGCAAGAAGTATATCTTTCATGGAATCAGCATGCCAAATTCTGACAGGCATGATTAGTGTCTTTTCCCTCTTGGCTAAACTAAGCAAAACCATAAAATACACCTCTACCCTGATATAGCGTTATATCCGAATTCGTGTTCTATCGGGTCATGTTATATCGGGGTAGAGGGGTACTTAAGACAATAAGAAACAACTTTGTGTGTGTGTGTGTGTTTTAATTGCATTAGGGCAACTGTTAAGTAGGAGGAGTCAAAAATAGAAAAGGGATGGAGCGGGGTCATTGAATTCCAATGAGCAAGGAATATTATTTGTACTGTACACAAGCCAGGAAAAGTACTTCTCATATTGAGGAAATGTAGTTAGGTTCTGTGAGTCAAGCAACCGTTTTGGAGATCAATTTATCATCTCTGACAAGTGAGGCTAATGCATGTTTATGCAACTAAAAATCAAAGCAGATACTGAAGGTGTGACCTTTGTTTGTGTTTCAAACTTTGAAACAAATGGCCCTCCCTTCCCAAATAGCTTAAATCTCAACCACCCTGAAAGTATTTTAAATCTGGCTTTGCTAGATCCTGAACTGGCTGTAGGATAGGCAGACTTTTATTGGGATGAAGATTTTTCTAGTTATGACCAGTTACAAAAAACATCCTGTGGGCTGGTGACTCTTGGGTCTGATTTGATTTGTCTGTCTACGCTGGCCCTGATCCTTCAAGGAGCACTGTAATGGTGAACTCTAATGCCCACTCAGAGCGGCCTTGCGGGATCATGGCTTAAGATGGTTAAACTCCTCAAGGCAGGGAGCATGTCTTCCTTGTGTCCTCATGAGCTCCCAGTACTTAGCAAATAAAAACATGGGTGGGACTTCAGATGAGCAGGAGTCCAGAGGCCAATAAATACACCCCATACAAAAGGAAAAGTTTTTTTTTTTTTTTTTTTTTAAGTATTTAATGCCAAAACTGAGACATTTTGTAGCCAAATAGACCAACTCAAAGCAAGGTTTAGGCAGATTATGTCTAAGCCACATAGTAAAAACACCAGCACCTTGTCTAAGCGAGTGTTCCCACTGTTAGAGTTGCACCAGTGGTCTCAAGAATAGGTCCCTACCCCCACCTCCCGTAGACACAATGCCTAGATTTAAGTACATTATTTGGGCACTGCAGTACTATTTCCCATGTTTTAAATAACACCAATAGTACACTAGATGGTTTGACTTGGTATTCCGTCGACCTAGCACTGTCTACATGGGGATTTAGGTCAGCATAGCAACAACACTCACGGGCGTGCATTTTTCACACCCCTGAGCGACCTAGGTTATGCCGACCTAACTTTCTAGTGTGGCTCATGCCTAAGTCTCCTCATGTTTATTTGCAACTCTGGCTTTCTCTGTCGTATGTTATCCAGTTTAGCTTCTAAACTTGTTGGGGCAGTGACCATATCTCTCATCTGTAAAGAGCCATGCAACTATGGTACTATATAACCAATGCTTATACAGCTATGCGATTGTTAAGAATGGGAAGTAAAAAATGGGCTATCCAATTGAAACTTTAGATAGGCAGAATGGAATTTCCTCAGGATACTGGGATTATGGTTTCTAACAGACTTCACATTCTGCTTTTACTGTGTTTAATTATAGGCTATGATGTGGGGGGCTGGCTACCAGTTTCTCAGTACACAGTCATGACTTGTATAGGTTTGAAACATTTTAATCCATGATAACTGTTCTTGTGGCAAAAGTTTGCCATTCATCTTGTTTAAAATGAAGTTTTTGTCTTTGAAGCCAGACAGAAATATGTCCCTTAGTGTCCTTTTTAAAGACTGAGTAAATACATCCTGCCATGTCACTTTATCAATTCTCTCAGAGCCGAAGTCATTAGATGCAGTTGGTGCAGAACTTGAAGCGATTAGATGTCTCACAAAACTAATGCCACTGTGAACATACACATTTTTAATTATTATCAAGACTTTCACCCATGTTTTAGAGCAATGTCCTCTAACTTTTGTATCTAGCACAATGGGACTCTGATACTGATTGGGATTCCTGGATGCTACTCTAATACCAGTAATTATTAACAGTTTTTTAATTCTGTAATCTGAGAATTGGGACTATAAATGTGCTTTAAAGGGACATCAGTTTATACATCACATTGGATTTTTTAACTGACCCTTTACAGTTTACTTCATGCATCTGACAACCCCTTAAGATATTTGCAGTGTGAGCAAAGGCAGAGTGTAGCAACTAAACAGTCGTGCTTTGTTTTGTTTTACATGTACTGATGTCTAAATTTTCACAACTGTCCACTCATTTGTGTATCTTGGAGGGGAGGGAAAGGGAATTGAGAGACTTTTTTTTTTATTTTAAATGTTATTTCAGTTGACAAAAATTATCAGGGAATTCAGGCACACAGTTGCTCCAGATCTCCTCCTAACAGCATGGCTTGCAGCCACATTTTTAAAAAGAGACAAGGTTTCTCTTATACTCCCCTTCCTGTGTGAATACAAAGAGAAAAGTGAACACCTTCCTTACTAGGATTCAAGAAAAAAAGACAACTACTTCAGTAGCTGTAATATAATGGAATGCAAATAGACTAGATCCGTAACTATGGTGAATCTTGTCCATGTTCATTGTGTTGAATTGATGGCAGTGGTCCCAGTCCTGTAGCTCCTACTCATTTGTATCATATTGGCCTTGTAGCTGGAACTCATCAAAGCATTTTTGTTTCAATACACATGAAAGAATAGAATCGTGCTTGCGTCTCATAACTATATTCAGTTTGCACTGCTTGTGAGAATTAAACTTAGCAAAAACTTTAGTCACTAAGGCCTTGTCTACACTGCCACTTTACAGCTCTGCAACTTTCTCGCACAGGGGTGTGATAAAAGCACCCCCATGAGCACTGCAAGTTACAGATCTATAAAGTGGTAGCGTAGACAGTGCACCAACGCTGGGAGCTAGTCCCCTCATGGGGGTGGTTTTTTTACAGCACTGGGAGAGCTCTCCCAGCGCTGGTGCCGCGACTACACAGCCAAGTTAAAGCACTGCCGCGGCAGCGCTTTAATGTTGCTAGTGAAGACATACCCTTAGGAAAGCTGATGTTGCTCTGTATTCCCACAGGTAGCAAAAGTTTCAGAGCTAAGGTGCAGTTTTTACACAGGCCTGGTTTGCAGTAAAAAATTAGGTTGACCCAGCTACATCACTCGTGCGGAAAAAAATAATCCATGTTTCTGAGCCGTGTAGTTAAGCCAACCTAACCCTCGGTATAGGCAGTGCTAGGTTGATGAAAGAATTATTTCATTGACCTAGCTACTGTGCCTCAGGGAGGTGGATTACCTATGCTCACAGGGGAATCCCTCCCATTGGCATAGGTAGTGTCTACACTGAAGCACTGTAGCAGCGCAGCTGTGCCGCTGTAGCATTTCAAGTGCACACAAGCCTTTAGTCACTTTTCAAAGTAGAATAGCAGTTCAACGTTAACTGGCAAAAAGTAAAAGTTCTCTCTTCTTGGCTTATGATATGTAAATAAGATCTGACCCAAATTATAATCTTCCCAACCCCCCAAAGTAATTAACTTCTTTTTCGGTGACTTGGTTGGAGATATGTATAGGTAGGACTGGAGTAGAAGATTTCTCAGTTTGAAAAGTAATCTTCTGAAAGCAGTTCTCTCACCTGCAATGGCTTTATCATTTTTTTTTAAACTCAGTTTCAAACAGCGTACATAAAAATTCCTTCCTTTCTGGGTTGCTCTTGTTTTCACTGTCTTACCACATCACTCCCTAGTGGGGTGTGGTATTTTGTTTTGGTTTTTACTTTCTCCCTCTCCAGTCCACCAAGGAGTACTTCAGCAAAAACAGTGAAGTCAAGACATGCAAACATAAAAAGCAAAGAAGAAATCCTTTTAGGTCTTCTCCATGCAAAATTTCCCTTTCTTTAGCAGTCACCTTACTTTTATTACACTATCTCCTAGAAGCTCCAAGTGGGCTAAGCATTATGAGTATTAAAGAAATTCACTTTTACTCTTGGTCTGTGTACATTGTGTAGTTTCTACATTCCTATTTTGGTAGCGTAATTTTAGAACTTCACTACTACTGTGACAATCTATTAAGGAAATATAGCCCTCTGAACCCATCTCCCATATTCTAGACGTGAGAAACCTAATAAAACAGAGCAGGTGCACAGGAAAACCCAATGTTGATCCACTTTCCTATGTACAATTGTATAATAGGTGGGTCATTTCCACCCAGCTTCATGAATATTCTGCTTATTCAGAGATCTAAATCAACTTGAAATATTGGGTGGCTGCTCACATGTGGAAATTATTAAAAATTCAGTTCCCAAATGTCTTGATAGTCTTGGTACAGAGCTGTGCTTCCTGCATTCTGTGTCTGCATGGACCTAGTGTGCATAAAACAAAGAATTTTCCTATGGTGTTTTTCTTTCAGAGAACAGAATGCTTCTAAACTTAGTATTGGGGGAGGTGTTTGTTGCCAAGGCCAGTTGTTTTTAGTGGACATATTTTCACCAACTTGAAGCAAAAAGTAGCTCAGTTTTTTGAAAGCTCATGTTAGAATGGGATTTGTTATGCTCTTCAGTTTCTTCTTAAAAACATCCCTTCAACAAAAGCTACAATTAAAAGCTATTAATACAAGAACGAACAGCCTCCCTACACTTTAGAAAACCTGGAAGCCTAAGACTCTACTCAAAATAAGTAAATATGAGAAACATAATTAATGAATAAATTGTATTGCTGCTCTGAGAACCATCACGTTTAGAGATGATGTCTCTTCGGAGGTGGCTGACCTCCAAAATTGCCACCTCTTTCTAAGAGTATATAAATTCTTAGTTTTATAAGCTCCGCTCCTGTAATCTGCTCAAGTGGGTGAATTTGCCCTTCCTTCCCCCCACCACAGCACTAAATTACCTGTGGGATGGGGCCAGAAATATTGCATGCTATCAGTTAAATGAAAATGTACCTCTTAATTATATGACTAATGCACTTGATTTCTGCCATTTCTTCAGCCGTACATAATCCACAGATTTATTTGCCACTTCCTAAATCAAAAGAGTGCAGTGGGGGGCCTCTGCCCTTCCCCCTCAACCCCAATTCCTGAATGTACATGTGCTGACAAATACACATGTTGGTAATACACATAGCTAGTGTCTCTATAGATATACATATTACACATAGCCAGTGTCTCATAGGGCCACACTGTTATATCATGGGATATATACAAGGTAAGAGAAAATGATAGTGTGTGGTAGAGGATCAGACTTGCTGCTATTGGAGCCATGTAACTATGGACTACAGAGCACTGGTTTTATATATTTGCAAGTTCAAACTCATGCAGCCAATGCCTTGAACTGTCACAAGTTGTCAGGCACTCAGATTGCTTTGCCCAGGCCACTTATATATTTTCATTGTATGGAGGGTGAATACATACTAACACCCATTGGCATAAATATGTGTGCTTATACAGTAGTATTTGCATAGGTATGATGTTTCAAACTATGCATATTCAGTGTCATATCTTACATTAGGTTTATGAATTTTGCTTTGTGACTTAGTCCATGGATTTATTTAGGAAAACAGACTTCAAAACTGGAGAGGTATTAAACAGTGGGGTCTTTGTGACACTCTATACCTTGGGGCTGGGGGAGGCGCCTTGAAAGCCCCATATTCATAATTTTTATGTAATTGTGATATTTCATATAAAGCATGCCAGGTAAGGACTCATGGGAAGGGCTATGATCTGCTGAAAGCCATTGTTCTATCTAAATGTGTATATAATTAGCGCATATGACGTTATGACATTTGTGTTGTATGGTTGTCAATAAAATATGCTGTGAATTGGGAAATTGCCCAGATATTAGATCCCCAGAAACAACAACAAGTGAGCTAACCAATGCCTGTAGTCCAGCAAGGGAGTTACAGATCAGTGTTTCACCTGCACAGGGCCACACCAAGGGAATTTCTCAATCTTGCCTGGTAACTTTGCTCATCAGACCTACCTGGACTTGTGTTCTCCAAACACATGGAATGAGGATATAAAATAGAGGACAGAGGCCTCATGGTTTGTCCTGCATCTTCCCCCCACTACGCTGAAGGCAACAAGAACGCTGGAGCTGAGGAGACTAGTCCCCAGACTAACAGGAAGAGCCTGCATATGAAAGATTGTACCCAACCTGCAGTATCCAGTGGGGTGAGAAAAACTGCTTAGTCCAGATTGCCTAGTCTAATAAAGTTGAGAATTTAGACTGCGTGTTTATCTTTTATTTTCCTTAGGCAAAAGTCAGAGTAGTTACCAATCACTTAACACTTAAAATCCATCTTTTGTAATCAATAAACTTATTCTAATGTTTGTCCTTATCAGTGAGTTTGACTGAAGTGCTTGGTAAATCTGCTCAGGTTACAAAGGCTTGCGTATGTCCACTTTCCTTTGATGAAGTAGTGAACCAATTAATAAACTTGCATTGCTCCAGATAGGGTCTTGAGCAGTTCAAGATGGTATATTCCCTAGGGTATAAGGCTAGGAGTGGGGGGGGATTTGGCTGGTGCCTTTCTCTTGTGATTCATGAGTGGCTCTGGGAGCATTCATGCAATCTAGCTGGGTGTGGGGCTCCACATGCAATTGTACTGAGTGGTAACAGCACATGGAGGAGTTTGCTGCTTGTCACCAGTAAGTAGGGTGACCAGACAGCAAATGTGAAAAACTGGGACAGGGGGTGAGGGGGTAATAGGAGCCTATATAAGAAAAAGACCCCAAAATAGGGACTGTCCCTACAAAATAGGGACATCTGGTCACCCCTACCAGGAAGACATTGTGAGAGACAACCAAAATTAGTGAGTTAAGGGGGCACAGTGGTCCCACTGTCCCTGGTTGCACCCCGTCACAGTCTTATTTAATTTGTTTTATCTGACTAGCAAGAACTAAACAGATAGAAGTTGATGTTGTATTTTTGGAACCATCACATTAATTGTGTTCATACCTTGCAATGAGTTTTAAGGAGCCTCAGTCTGTTTATCTTACTGAAAAGTTTAAGACGCAACTTAATTGTGGTGCAGGAGTACCTACAAAGAGAGAACAAACCAGAAATTTAGAGGGCTTTTTTAATTCAGAGGATAAAGACATAACAAGATCAAATGGCTCAAAATTAAAACGGGAACAACTGAAACTGGAAAAAAGATGTGTAATAAACAAGAGGGTAATAAGCTATTGGAACAGATTACTAAGGGATGTTGTTGGAAACTCTGTCTTACATGGAGACTTTAAATCAAGGTTGGATGTCTTTCTAAAAGAGTTGGTCTGGTTCAGCTGCAAATTATGGGGCTGAATGCTGGAATTAGAGTGAAATTCTATGGCTTGTATTGTGCAAGAGGTCAGATTAGCAGATCATAATGTTTTTTTTTTTTTCTTTTTTTCCACTTTGGCCTTAAGACAGCATTTAAATTCATTGATTTTTATCAGTGAGCAGCCTTTTGGCAACTGTAACTTCAGAGGAATGTCTGTAGCTATTCCAAACTGCCTCTTCTAGAAGCATGTTGTTATGCACAGACTGGATGCTTAAAACTTATGCAGATGTGACATAATTGTACATAATAGTAATTCTTGTTTTGTATTCTTTGATATCTAATCCCTTGCAGCTCCTTTCCTTTCAATGCATAAATGCCAAATACTTAGATAATTATTAATTCTGTACTTGACATTTTAAATAAATGCAGTTTGTTAAATTTCCATGTGAACTGTAAAGAAATTTCTCTGGCCTGAACGTGCATCAAAATTTGAGCTGAATGGAAAGGCTTTCTTTCACTTGAGTTGCTGTTATGGTCAGAGGATACACTTTGCCTTGCCTGGGGTTGCTCACTATATTGATCCTCCCGCTCTGAACTGGGGTAGGGGGCAAGTTCACTTATTTTTAAAACTGGGGTTTGGGGCGGGGGACGAGGTGGTGGGTGTCAATATTCCAAATACTTCTTGGCTACCCAGTGGTTTTGATGATGCAGCTGCTGCAGCAGCATCCAAGTGAAGGTCTGGAATTTATTTAGGGCATGTCTACACTTAGCTTCAGTGTAAACACTGCCTACTCTGACAGGAGGAGTTGCTCAGTTGGCATGAGTAATCCACTTCCCTGAGAGTGATAAATAGGTCAGCGGAAGAATTCTACCCTCAACCTTGTGCTCTCTACTCGGAACTTAGGTTGGCTTAACTATGCTTCTCAGGGGTTTGGATTTTTCACATCCCTGAGCGATGTAGTTATGCCGACCTAATTTTCAAATGTAGACCAAGTCTTTGTGGTTTTCACTCTAATCTGCTGGCCTGGAAAGTGCTGTGTGTATAATTAAATTAACTAAGCACCCTCAGTTTCATTTTCATGCTCCTGTAGCACTCTTATGATCTTGTAGGAGAAAGCAAGAAGGAAAGGAAAGAAAGTGGGAGGGAAAAGATGACGGGAGGGGGTAGTAGTGGGGAGGATGTGTGGGGGATGGGATGGACAACACAAGAGACAACACCGAGGGCAGAGTCTAAATTAAAAAATGCAGAACCAGTTTTCTTGCCAGGCAGTGGCTGTACCAGTACTAGCAGTGCAGACAACAGGCACAGGGGAGGGTGTTCAACACCCAGTCATGAAAAACTTCTTTCATGACACTGCTATAAACTATACTCCTGAGTCTAGTCTGTGCTAGTGCTTACACCAATGGTGTATCTATACTGCTGCTGGATAGGAAGTATAAAAATTGCTAGTGGATATGGAGCCAGGGAGAGGTCTAAAACTTCCTAGAAAATGTGGAGTATGAAAGAAGGCAAAAAAAAAGTTGTTTTTTTGAGGAGAGAGGGTAGAGATTGCATTTGATTGTTTCAGTTATCATTATAATGGGAATAGTTAATTGAGCTAATTTGCCAAAGAAACTCTTAAATAAAATCTCCCCAGTAAATTGTTTGAATTTACACCGCCGCTTAACACTGCATGCATATTGTGGAGGTTTGGAAGGAGAGTCCACTTTCACTTGTGCACATGTGAACATTACACATGAGTAAAATTAGTAGCCATGTCAGCACACACATTCTTCAGTGCTTTTCAGTAGAACTTGTTTTGTCTTAATTCTAATTAAGCATAAATTGAAACCGCGGGGAGTGTAATGAATGAGATGGAGAAGATAAAAGGTAAATGTGAACTCTTGCTTTGTTAGCTCTAACATTATTTGATCTTTATCTAAAAGGCAGTGCCATCCCAGATTAATACATTTGGCAAGAGAGATGAATCACATCATTCTTATGACCTGGTTGACAGAGAAGAAGCGAAATATTTTTTTGTTCCTCTCTAGTGTTTCAGTTGGTTTGGTAAAATTATATGGATGATAGCCGACACGTCTGAGTACAGCTTTTACATAATGTCAATCAATAATCAGATTGGCAGTTTAGTCTAGTAGTCTTTGTGCATGGTGGAAGATAGAGGTTCCTAAATTTTAGGGCTTGTCTACCTGGGGACAGGCTCTAAGTAATTTCATTTTAGTTTAGATTTGGCCTGTGAAAGTACTAAACCCTGGAACATCTTTAGTTTGATGACTAAGGTCCTGAGCCTTTATTGAGTTCTGTGCAAACAGACCTCTCTGTACCACAGACAGGGATCAGCGCATAAATCAGTATTTTCTTGATTGAAAAGTGATGACCAACAGAGAGCACCTGCAGATTGAAGTCTCAGTTGGAGGGCTTCTTGACAGTCAATTAAAAAATATAACTCACTGTTGGTATTGGTGTGAAACGTGCATTAGCACTTACTATTGCTTTGTATCCCTTAGCTACAAACTTTCACCTTAGAGCTTCCCTCTTCACCTGAGGAAAATCGTCTTATTGCTCCAAAAAGGAATCAGGAAAAGCTTGACTTGTGTTTTGAGTGGAATTGGTTGGCCCATCTTGCCCAGTCATTCATTGTTATTGGAGAGAATGTTAAAAGTCCCAACCTGGGGAGAATGTTTTCACCCCTCAGCCAAAAGGCCAAGATTGCGAGGTCTTCCAGTACAGTAGCTTTTCTATTATCAGGTCTCATCATAATTAAAATAGTACAAGTCTGGAGTCTTGCTTTCGTGGTGGTAGAAGTGGTTGAGTAATATTAATCCTATTAAACTACACTTTGCCCTATGATCACCCAAATCTTAAAAAAAAATATGTCTGATGGAACTTCCTTGACCAGAAAGATGTCATAAAGGAGGGGACAAGGCACCCCCATAGGGTAAGGTTGCAGACTCAAAAACCATTGCCTCAGTGGGGGAACAAGGGCGGTCCAGAGTATAGCTGCCAGACTGCAGCCAAGAACTATAGAACCTTTTTAAAATATAAATAAAGCAGCAGGTGTGTGTAGTAAACTTAACCTTTGTCTGAGAATGTCTTAACTGACTGTATTTTCCCTCTCTTCCCTTCATCTTGCAGCTGATTGCAATGCCGTTCTTAAAGGTCTACAGCCTGTTTTTCAAGAGCAGGGAATGACAGAAACAATTCATAACTGGGAGGATCATGGTTACTTAGCAACTTACATCAACAAAAATGGCAGGTGAGTTGGATATTGGACCCTGGGTTCATATTATGACCAGATGAGTGAAGGCATCTATGAGCATAGTTATAACTGTGTAAGAAAAGCAGCATTAACACCATCTGAGCTTCTGAAAGCAATCTATAAAAGGAACTGTATATCTGAAAACCTCTGCCCAACCCTTCATCCCCTAACAAAACCACACACATGCCCCCAAAGGAACAAAACAGTTGGGTACTGGCCGAGACATAGTTTAAATACCGTACCTAACTAAAACTTTTTTGAACATATTAAATTTAAAAGGTGTCTTGCTGTGTCCTTGTAGTTTTCATTTTACCTTCTTCCCTATCTTTATTTGTTTTTTTCCTTATTCTAGATCATGGGGTGTCTCCTCCTATTTTTCAACCTTATTTTTCTCCCCTGTCCATGCAGTACTTGCTTTACTTCCTTAGCTATATATTTTTTCTCTTATTTTATTTCTCCCTTGTGGCTCGCAAAAGGATCATGGAATCTCCTCGGCTGAGCTGATCCACCGCACCTGTGTGGGTGGGTGAAGGGGGGTCCTCCTGTTGTAGCAGAATGAAATTAACCCAAACTTTGTCCAGTCCCATTGCTGCCCAAAACTCTGAACAGTAGCAGTGAAAACTGACCACTCTAATCAGTTTACCCTCTGTTGCAGCATAGGAAACATCTCAGAAACAGACAGCCAGGAACTATTTCTCTTCAGACTTAGGTCAACCTGCATTAAATCACTTAACATTCCCAATGTGAACTGAATTCCATCTTTGCAGTCAAAATGGCTCGTTTTTTTTTTGTAATGAGATCATAAATTCTGCAGAAATCCAAAGTTACTCCTTCCAACTCCCTTTGAGAGAACTTCCTACTTGCCATGGATTACTGTGTTTGAAGCCCTGCCATCATTAATCACTGCTGCTTTAGCCTCAGGAGTCTCAATTTTCCAACGATAAGATCGTTATATGTTTAACCACGTTTTAGCTTTAGAAAATTACAGCATGTGAATGATACACGTACTAACTGAAGTGCATTCTCTGGAGAGAAGAAAAATGAAGTCCCCAGGGCTTCTGTTTTCCCCAGATCTGAGGAAGAGTTCTGTGTAGTTGGAAAGCTTGTCTCTCTCACCAATAGAAGTTGGTCCAATAAGGTCACCCCTCCCTGGTCTCTCTAGATGTATTAACTTGGTATTTTTGCCCCTTTATTGCCATCGCTTTTGGCTATTTTACAAACCTATTGTTAATTCCCCCCCCCCCCCCAATGGTTATGGTATGAGTGGGACACACTTTCATATAAGCAGATCTAATTGAGACAAGCTAATAAAACCAGGCTCAGTTTATGCCCCTTAGCTGTTTTACCATGCAGAAATAGATTTTTTTTTGAAGGACTGCATATTTAAGTATAATTGGCCTATTTGACGCTTCACATCACCAATTAGATTAGCTTTACTGCATTCATGCCTGACCATTTTGTAACTTTGGCTCATCCTTGAGGGCAGAAACCAAAAACTGTGCAGCTTGACATGGGTTTTATGCTTTGTGGGTTTTGTTGACTTTTTCATTTTTGTTTTTGTTTGTGCTGGCATAGCAATGCTAATCTAAATGCAGTGGTGCAAGCTCAGAGTATGGAGATGTTGCAATTTATCCTAGTTTGCAAAGTGAGAAGTGTCACCATGGCTGTATGGGGTTTTCTTGTGGGACTTCTTTTCTTTCTCTCTTTCTTACCCAATTTTGAGCTGTACCAGTGCAAAATCATGGTTTACACTATGGCAGGGAGTTTGTGATAGGAACTTGCACACACTATTTTATATCAGTTTAGCTACACAAGTACAAAAATACTAAGTGCAGAAAAGGCCTTATATCTTCCACTAAAAAAGATGCTTCTTGAATCTTCTGTTATCTAGAGGCTTGCAAGACTGCAGCTCTTTTCTTTTCTTTTCTTTTCTTTTCTTTTCTTTTCTTTTCTTTTCTTTTCTTTTCTTTTCTTTTCTTTTTTTTTTTTTTTTTTGTAAACTGAACCCTCTTTACTAAAAATGTTAAAAGGAAACTCCAAATTTTGTAACTTTTGTTACAGCCCATTAAAACATTCGTGGACGTAGTTATACGTTTAGTCAAATGTTAGCTGGACTTAAGAAAACCCTAAGGCCTTATATATAGTAGAATGTACTGCTTTAATTATACATGTAGAATTTGTATGTTAATAAAACGATGTCTTGACGTTTACAGTTAGTAACTTCGTACATTGTTCTGTCATGCAGCTGTAGTTTGGCCTTTGTCAAAAGACCTTCATATTATTCCATAGGCAGTGGCTGGAGTTAGTTACCTAACAAAACTATTTTGGCTTTAGCAGGAAACCTTGTAACTCTGATATTAAGGCCTCAGTAGAGGGTGCTGTAATCGGACCCATCTTGCTGAACAATGTCTCTTCTTTGTGGGCCTGAACAAGGAGCTATCATACTGGATTTCTGGGTTTTGTCAGGCACAAACACTCCACGCTGAGTGGGAGGTGAAGCCCAGGAGGGAGAATAGTCAGCCTTAATATCAAAGTAATTGCTTTGGGTAGTTTCAGTACTTATCTATGCCCTGAACAGGCAAAGAAAGCTGGGCCAATGCAGGGCCACATGCAAAAGTGCTAAACCTAGAAAAACGAAAATGTTTTGAACAACTCACAAAAATATTGTTAAACACTGTGTATGCAATACAAACTGTAAAATGAGCATGCTACTCTTTAGTTGTAGTATATTAGAGATTCAGAGTATTACCGTTGCTGTCGACAAAAATTTGTCTGACAAAGACATTATCTGAACGGCCCTTTGGAAAGCTGCAGCTGTTAAATGAATCAGAGCTGATTTGTGGATTAAGCCACACTTTCCTGTTGTCATTGCCAAAATAACAGAGCCCCGTTCTTCTTTGTCTGAAGTTAAGCTAGCAAAAGTCACATTTGGCAACTCTACCTGGTCCATTTAATTCATGATTTACTCTGACAAAGAACCTAATTGAAGAAGGCTCACTTGAAAAACATTCACTAATCATTTTGTCAACACAAACGTAGGGGAAATAGCCATTCACACCCCACACAGAGGCAAGACACTGCCCACTTTAACCAATCAACTCATTGCCAGTAGTGGTGTGAATGAATATTTTCTTTGCTGTACCAGCCTCATTGACCAAACACTGAGCCGGCAAATACACCAAAGCTCTCACAAGTGCATTGTGGGACCTCAGCAATTTTTATTTCTGATCAATACCTTTAAAGTCACTTATGTAAATTGCATTAACTTTTAAAAGGGTGCCTTGTGTTAAGCAGCACATTTCTACCTGAAATGTTACTGACTCTCATTACAGGTAGTACATCACATTGTAGGGAAAATCATTACTGCACTTTCAGTGTGTTTTTACTTTGGAAGGTGCCAGCACATATGCACATACAGCAAATGAACAAGAAAATAATGATGAAAAGAAAATGTAAAACTTCAAAAATTGGCAACGGAATTCAGGGTGAAGGGGGTACTAAAGATAGTATCTGTAACTGTTTGTTTTATTTTTTTTAATTGATGGTGCCATATAAACGAATGCTGTATCTTACTGTGTTCTAGTGGCAGCTTTGATAGTGTGTGTGGGTAAACTTGAGAGTTGCATGTGGTGCCTGGGCAGGCAGTGTATCGTCTGCCTGCACAACTGCTTTAAAAGCAAAATCCTTCTTTCTCGTAAAAAAATAAATAAATAGATACTGCTCTGAGTAACTGTGACCTTCACTGTTTTTTAAACCTCTGTTCAGCCTTGGAACAGAGTAGAGCACTGTGATTTATTGGCGTTTGTGTCAACCATGCTGGTGGTTCTGTAGATTATGATTCTGTGTTGTCCTACAGCAGGAGGATGAAGGATTTTTTTCATCTCATGTTAACATCTCTTTAAAAAAAGCTAGTCTGGACACTTTCCAACCCTTTGTTTCAGGGCTTGTCTTCACATACAGCGCTCTAGTGGAGACGCTCCTACTCTGACGGGAGAGCTTCTCCTGTCCATGTAGTGAATCCACCTCCTTGAGAGGCAGTAGCTATGTCGTGGGAAGAAGCCCTCCCATTGACAAAGCACTGTCTACACTGGGGGTTAGGTGGGTTTAACTTTGGCCCTCAGGAGTGTGGATTTTTCACACCCCTGAGCAACTTCGTTTATACCACGATAGGTCTGTAGTGAAGACCTGGCCTCAGGCTATAAATTGTGTGGTTTACCCTCGGAATCATCCTAAGGTCAGAAGGCATAATCAGATCTGTAGTCACTTGCTAGCCCTGTCACTGTCTCTTGTAACATTGGGTATTTCTTAAATGCCTTCATTTTCCTATCTGTATAACTAAAATAACTACTATGCAGGAGTGATGTAGCAATGGCTTTCATTCATGTTTGTTGAACGCTCTGAGATTCGGTGGGAAATGCTAATAGGTGTGCAAAGTTTGATTTATTAAAATAATACCATTGAAATGTCTCAATCAGGATTGGCTTCTGTTCCCTCCCCTATTATGAGGAATACCTAAGTGACAGAAGACAACATTTTAAAAGTGACCTGTCTAGGAAAATATTTAGGCTGCTGTATGATATGCAAAGAAGGCCTGAAATGGGGGTGTGATGTGTTGTCTCCCTCCTCTCTCCCCCATAGTCCTCTCTCAACCCTTAATTGAAGGGGTGAGGGTGCTGAATCCTTTGCAAGGCGGACTTCGCTTTCAGTTTTTTTTTTTTAATTTAACAGGACTTAACTAAACTCTTGACCCCAAATCTCTGTCCCACAGCTTCAAGCGGTATAAATAAGTCACTTCCTAGTTCACAAATGTAAAGGAAATGAAACCTGATGAACTGATGTCCTCTAAAAGATCTCCAACCACCCCTAGCAGAAGGCCTGACAAATCAACCAATGTAGGCGAGACCTGAATGTCAAATGTTAGAAACAAATAAAACAAGCAAACCCTGCTCCCATGACATATGCATTCTCTCACCCCATCTTCTCCCCCCCCCCCCCCCCCCCCCCCAAAAAAAAGCAGCTCTGTGATTCCTTCAACCTGTGTAGAGAGAAGGGTGGCTGGCAGCATCCAGGCCCACAGCTGCAGCAGCACCAAGGCCCCATGGCTGAGCCTGATTTCTGTTCAGACTCTACCTCCACTAGCACTTATAGGAGGGAAAGACTTGCTTGACTTGGGCTGCTTCTGATCTCTTTTCACTTCCCCTCTACACTGCCACCCCCCCACCGCCGAAACTGAATTTTAATTACAGAAGTAAGGTGTGGGAAAGGAGAATAAAGCAGTTTTCTTCATAATCTTGTAGATGAAAAATGTGTTGCCTCTGTTAAAATATGAACAGTATAATTTGGCATTTAAACAGGCCAGACTATTTTATATATGCAGCATTCTGCCAAGTGGACTCTTCTAGCATATTAAATAGTTGAAGTACCATCTAAACAGGCCAACAATTGCTTGCATCTGGAATTACTAGAAAACAAAATCTTTGTATATATGTTCCTGTGCGCAGGGAGTGTCACTTCAGGAGCCTCAACCTGATAGACCTCTAAGTGCTACCATAATAATAAATGTTTGAATATTTCTATTTTACAGACTACATTGACTATTTTCAACTAGTCTCGTCATTAATGTAAAAATTAGTCTTGTTTTAGAACTTACAACATTTAAACTCCAGTATTAATCTACTTTTCAATCTTAAAAATTGCTGATCTTAGAAGTGACACCTTGAAAATTCTCTAATGATGTAAGTAACTACAGGTCTAATGCAGTACCATTTCAAGTTGCTGAAACGTCTCCCTTTGATTTCAGTGAGCTTTAGATCTGGCTCCAAACGAGGACTGAGTTGGTGGGATGTGGTAACAAGATACTGGGTTAGATTCTGCTCTCATTTGCTTCCCGATAATTTTGTGACTTCAGTGGGGTTAAACTAGTGAGTGTGTCTTATTGAAAAACACACACACACACACACTCTCTCTCTCTCCCTACCTACCTACCTACCTTTAGGTGAGAGGCGACTAGCCCATTGAGCCAAGTATCCCCTTCTGGTTGTCTAACCAACTCAAAGTTAGATCTAACTTAATAATGACAAAAATTTGTTTCCTTCTCTATAGTCTTTTTTTTATATATATATATATGAGAAATACTGAGGCAATTCTACCAATTCAAGAAAATTGAACAGCTTTTGATGGCAGCCACCCTATGGTTACTTACAGTGTGATCTCTCACAGTGTGACCGGTAGTAAGAGAACACTTACCTTAGGAAAGAGGATGAACTTTGAACAGAAATGCATAGTAACCGTTTTTGATTTTGCTGAATCTTATTTACTGAGGAAGCTAACAAGTCTCCTGGCCACACCCTTGGACTGTTGCTGCCCTACTGTTGTTAATGGGTGTTTTTCTAAACCCTATGATTGCAGTGATTTGACTATATCTGTTTTTAAACCTGCTTAGTTAGTGGACACGCTTAAATCAGTTTTAGCTTAACTTGGTAAACAAGTAAATCAGTAACCAGCAGGGGTTTCCATCAGTTTAGCTAAGCAGATTTAAAAACTAACTTTAGTTAAACTGGTGCAACTTGCCTTCAGAAAAAGGCTAAGGCTACATCTACACTACAGGGGGGAGTCAATTTAAGATACGCAAATTCAACTACGTGAATAGCGTAGCTGAATTAGACGTATCGCAGCCGACTTACCCCGCTGTGAGGATGGCGGCAAAATCGACCTCTGCGGCTTCCCGTCGACGGCGCTTACTCCCTCCTCCGCTGGTGGAGTAAGAGCGTCGATTCGGGGATCGATTGTCGTGTCCCAACGGGACGCGATAAATCAATCCCCGAGAGGTCGATTTCTACCCGCCGATTCAGGCGGGTAGTGTAGACCCAGCCTAAGAGTGTCTTCTGTTTAGAGACAGGAAGTATGGGTTAGATTTACAATTTGAATTAGGGGGACCCAATGAACCACTCAGATGCCAGTTTTGGGGAAGAAAGGAGGCATGACAGCAATCTTTCACTCATGTAAAGCCTAAAAGGTCCTGTGGCAACAGTTAAAATAACAAATAGATAAAATCCATGGTGATCTAGAAAAGCCTCTGCTTTATATTCTAATACCTGCTATAAAATAACCTTGCCTTTATATTGTGTCTTTATTTTAAATTTTTTACAAAATATGTATGTATTGAGGAAGCACCTCCCGCAGCTCTGAAATGAGCCACATTGGAGGTGAAACATGGCAGTTGTTAAACCGTAATAGCAATGCCTCACTTTAGGACAAGAAATTGAAATTGCAGGGGGGAATTTGGGTAGAGGAGATGACTACCCAAATTAATAACTGGCCAATGGGAGGTGAAATACCTCCAGTTGTTACAGTATGGGGATAAATGTCTGAAATGGCACATTTGATAGTGCAGCATTCTGTGGCACCACGTCGGAGCATGGGTTTAGTACAGAATAGTAAGAGTGCCACCTAGCTACATGCTCTAACACTACGGGTCGTGGTTAGGGATTGGTCTGAATCAATTGACTTAAAAAGTCAACAGGAGTACTTCCATTTAAGTATTTGATCAAAAACCATGTAGTCTCCTGGACTGAA
Source organism: Trachemys scripta elegans (assembly GCF_013100865.1). Taxonomy (NCBI): domain Eukaryota; kingdom Metazoa; phylum Chordata; order Testudines; family Emydidae; genus Trachemys; species Trachemys scripta. The sequence continues at coordinate 208,177,406 of NC_048298.1, read as the reverse complement.
GGCATTGTACATACCTATAGGGCTAGTCTATTGCATGCTTGGGCACAGGCGCGCTGCCAGCTTTTCTGACGCCCTAGGCGGTGGAAGGTGCCTCTCCCCCCCCCCCCCCCCCCCCCCATACCGCCGCGGTCGCCGCCCCCCCAAGTTGTAGTGCCCTAGGCGACCGCCTAGGTCACCTAATGGGTTGCGCCGGCCCTTCTTGGGCAAGCACACTTTATTAAAATCCTTTTCTGTAGTGGAGGGTGTCCAGCTGTTGGAAAAAGTTGTCATGCAGTCTTCTGCATCCATGCTTGACTACTCCTTTCCAGCAGCATTGTTGCTAGCCAGGGTTTCTTTTGTAATGTGCCCAGAGTGCCTTAAGAAACGGACCAAGAGAAAGGGCTAAAAATGCTTTTAGGGACATACACACCTGCATAAAGGCTAGAGAACAGTAATGGCAGCTCTTTATAGAACTGTTTTTTGGGAAAAAGAGGAAAAGATCACAAATGTTTTCAGTCTTTTATGTTTCTCCCCTGATAGGTGGCCTGAAATCATGAATGTCAAAATGTTTTGACCATCTCTAGGTTCTTAATTTAGTAAGTTCTATATATGACTGAGGAGTTATCCTTTTCTGGTAGCCGAAGACTTGCTTATACTATAGCAAATCTTGCTTTGCTGGAGCCAATCTCCTGCTAACTTTTACCAGATCCTAGCCATCCCACTCACAAAACAAAAACTACTCCAGAGTTTCCTGGCTTTGATATTGCTTCTGTAGCATTTGTGTACACGGCAATGCTATAGTGTGAAGAATCTTGCAAAAACACCAGCTCTTACACCCAAGCATTGATACTGGTGGAGTGTTCAAGGCGGTCAAAGTAAAATTGGGGAACATTCTGATGGGCTGGCTCTGCCATATAAGAATGGATGGGGGGAAAGATGGTGAATCTGAAGACTGCAGTCCCCATGATTGCTTTAAAAATAAATGGCATAACTTCGTTGGTTTTTACTGTTGTACATATTTCTGAAAAGCTGAAGAAAGTCTCACTGTGCGTGTATTGCTATTGCTCATGTCCATCAATGCACGCACTGAACATGCTTATAACTAAGTTGCTCTATTGAGGATTGTCACTAACTTTTTACTAGAGTGTTGATATGGAAGAAAGAACCAAACCATTATTATTAGAACAAAGTACCTGAGAGTGCTTTCTCCTGAGAGAGTGGTAATCTCACAGTGTTTCTAAAGTGATGGAGCAGCATCCTAGTGACTAAGCTGATCTTAGAATTACAGGACAAACATGAATCTATCACAGGAGTGGCCAAACTTACTGACCTTCCGCGCCGCATACAATAATCTTCAGAAGTTTCAGAGCTGCAAGACGTGCACAACCTGCCTTGTGGGACGGCACCTGCTAAGGTGCAGTTCTTCTGGCCCACCGCCCCCTTGTGGGGCTGAAGCCCTTAGATTCCCCTCCCTGCAGGGCAGAAGCCCCCAATCCTCCCACCTTGCTGCAGGGCAGATGCTCCGAGCTCCCCTCCCTCCCCTCCCCCCATCTGGTAGGCAGAGAATGGAGAGTGCGTGCGGGGTCCATGAGCCGCACTTTAACTGTAAAAGGGCCACATGGGGCTCACAAGCCACAGTTTGGCCACAGCTGATCTATCACATCACTGTTCGTCTACTTTCCTCCATCAAACTGAACTAGCAGGTTGCTTATTATGCAGAAGTTATTTACTAGATAGGAGGAAAAAGACTGGTCCAGTGGCTTTGGTGAACCATGGCTTTAATGGTGTTAGTTTACAGATGTCTCCTAGATAGTCTTAAATATTAGTGGGAAAGGCCTTGGGTGGACTGTTTCTGATATCACCTGGTTCAGAGGGAAAACTATAAATCTACATATTTTAAAAAGTATTTTATAGACCGGGGTCGGCAACCTTTCAGAAGTGGTGTGCTGAGTCTTCATTTATTCATTCTAATTTAAGGTTTTGCGTGCCAGTAATACATTTTAACGTTTTTAGAAGGTCTCTTTCTATAAGTCTATAATATATAACTAAACTATTGATGTATGTAAAGTAAATAAGGTTTTTAAAATATTTAAGAAGCTTCCTTTAAAATTAAATTAAAATGCAAAGCCCCCCGACCGGTGGCCAGGACCCGGGCAGTGTGAATGCCACTGAAAATCAGTTCGCGTGCCACCTTTGACACACATGCCATACGGTGCCTACACCTGTTATAGACGTTACTGTAGATTTTTAAAAAAATTACTCCAAAGAGGTTATGCTGCATATCCTTCTCCTAAGTCAGGTCCTGTAATAGAGACTTTGGTGAACTGAGACATCGTAGGCTCTCTCTTAAAGGGACTGGAGTTCCATCTTAAAGGCCCTCTCTTCTTTGCTTAAAAAACCCCAACAAACCAAACCAAACCCCACTGATATCCAAAGCAAATGGCCAATTGATGGCCACTAGAATAGAACAAATGGTTTTGTTGTTGTTGGTTCAGTTCATGTCATCCATGACCTCTCCCTTTTTAGTTTTTAGGGTAATCGCTTTAAAGCTAAAATTACTGGAAACTTTTAATCACTTAAAAAGTTTCCAGTAATTAAACTTGTAGAAACTAGTTACCCGCTCTTTACTTAGTACTCGTTTTGTCACTTAATTGTGTGTGGTCATCTTCTCCCCCCCAGTTTCCCCCAATACGCTTTTTATTTATTATGAATAGTCATTAATCTGTTAACATGAAAGCTGTCTGCATGAGGTGGCTCTAATACTTTAAGTTCTCTTGAAGTGAAAGGGAAGGGAATAGCTAATTGTTTTCTGAAACTTGTTTTGTTTTTAAATATCTAACTCTCTCAACAAATTAACATATTCAAAGAATAGAGACTGATGTGCAGTGCATTTTCCTTCTTGTTATGTCTTTGTTGGTTTTTATGCACTGCTGCGGTTTTGTTTGTTTGTTTTGAGATTAGTTGTACGACCCTGTCAACTCTGTTCAGTTACTTTTTGAAAGAAACAGAGAGAAAATCATTTGTTGACAGTGGAGCTGGATAAATTACCAGACTTTTGAATTGCATTGTATTAAGAAACAGTTTTTCCTTTTGGTAAACCACAATGTTGTTAATAAATGAAATCCTAATCACTATAACTTTGCTTTGTAGTTTTTCCAATCTGAGAATTTACCCTCATGGATTAGTATTGGTGGATCTGCAGAGCCACAGCAATGATCTGAAAGGAAGAAATGAAATTGATCATGTAAGTATACCGTTAGCCGTCTCAAAGCACATAAAAGAAATCCTAGCAGCTTCTTTGAATATGTCAGTGTGGATCCTACTATAGGTTCATGTGTCCACAAGATCTGAGTCTTTTGAATAGCAGTGTTTGTTGGGGCTGGCCATGCGTCCTGTTACCTCCTTGTGCTCTCATGCAAGAGTAAAAGTGGTTGCCACCCTCCCCTCGCCTCTTACCACCCGTGGCAACAAAATAAAACCGTGGCGTCCAACCCACTACCTCTTAATGTTGGCTAAATCTTCTGCCTAACTCTGTCTTCCTGATTTAGACTCAGGAACTAACTAACTCACTCACTCTCTCTCTGTGTATATATACACAGACTTGCTCTAGTATATTAATAGAACAAAATCTTTCAGGATGTCTTTTTGTGGCCATATGAGGCTGCTTAGGACATTTTATCTAGATAGGTCACCAGAAGGCTGGTGTACCTCTCCCTCCAGATATGAAGGCCCACTCCACCAGGGCACAAACAGTGTCTTCTGCCAGTTTCAGGGATATCTGCAAGGCAGCAGTGTGGAATAAACCACTGACTTTTGTCAAGCTTCATGCCCTTAAGTTAGCAGCCAGGTCAGATGCGTAGTTTGGGAGAGCTGTACTGCAACTGCCGTTGAACTGAAGCACCTTATTCCCACCATCCAGAGGTGACGCTGCTTAGTGGTAGTGCAACCTTCCACATGCTGCTGTGTCTTAATGCCAAGTTGGAGAATCAACTACCTTTTTACTTAGAGAGAGAGCCTCTGTATGCCCATTTGATCCTTGGCCTGCAGGCTGATATTGTCAATAAATGTGCCAATTGTGATCATAGCTGCTGTAAAGTGGATACTGTTCACTAGGAATTGGGCTAAGACTGCTAACTTCACATTGGCTTCATATTGTCATAACATTGACCAGATCTGTATTGGTAACTTACAAGTGAAAGGCTGTGTGTCATTACTTTCCTCTTGAGATACCCAGTGTAACAGGGTGTGTAAACACCGCACTGAAAGGGCCAGGGCCAGCGTGGGCTGTGTGCGCTAAGGTAGCTATGCCAGTCATGCATGGTAAAAAAAGGAAGCTGCCGTCAGCAAGGAGGAAGCCCTGAGAAGGAAGTGGCTGCTGAAGCATTAGGAGGAACCTCCCAATGCCAGAGATCCTTCCCCCCCCTTGTCCCCCCCCCCCCCCCCGCACTCTGCAGGGAGTCAGGTGAAGCCCAGGAGGGAGAGACTGGCTTGGCCACCTGGCCAAGAGTCCATAAAGCTGCTACCCAGGCACTCCCAAAGTAAGGTGGTGCTACTGACCTCTTTCAAACTCAGCCTCAAGCCTAACCCCTTCCTTCCATCTAAACACAAATTGTGTTAACCCAGGGCTTGGACCCAGGCTCTCAAGACTCCACGAGCCTGAGTCAAGCCAGGATTCAGGGTTCGAGACCTGTTGCTTTACAGACATAGCCCCACTGGACTTGTCCACCAAAGGCATTCCACGCTCCCATGTGCTGACTTTCTTTGTCCTCTTGACAGTCATGTGTGGTGATCACTCAGGGTTTCCCACACTACACCATGAACCAAGGGTTAGAGGGGCCATGTGTTGGGAGGGTACTAAGAAAGTTGGGTGGCTGGACTCTGGCCCACATAATGCAGTGTAGATGCAGGTTGGGACCCAGGGTTCAACAATTCCTAACCTGGGGTTACAAATGAGTGTAGACACTCAAGCCGTAAGTTGACAAACTCATGGACTGCTAACTGGAGTTCTGCTGGCTCTGGGCTTTTACCTGTCAGATATATCTACTCAGCAATTAAACATCTGTGGCTGGCTGGGTCAGATGACTTGGACTTGTGGGGCTGTAAAATTTCTGTGCAGATGTTCAGGCCCAAGCCTGATCATCTGTACTGCAAGTTTTCAGCCCTGCAAGGCTGACTCAGGCCATCTGACTTGGGCTTATGGGGCTCGGGTTGCGGGGCTGATAAATTGTGGTGTAGGAGGTGTTCTAGCTCGGGCTGCAGCTTGAGTCCTGGGACCCTCCCACCTCACAGGGTCCTAGAGTCCCACAGCCAGCCTGAGCTGGAAGTCTGCACTACTGTTGAACAGCCCCACAGCCTGAGCCTGGCGAGCCCAAGTCAGCTCGCATGGGCCAGCCACGGGTCTAATTGCAGCGTAGACATACCCTAAAAGGCTGGGGGCTTGGCTGGGCTGACCTGACCTCGGGGTGATAATTGGGCATGGCCAGGGGCCCCAACCCAGCTGTATAAGCACCACAGGGAGACTCTTTTTACACCTTATTTAACGCTATTTCAAATTACTGTATTGTGGGTGGGGAAGTGTATTTCTGACCTTTGTAAACTCAACATCTTTCATGTTTCTTACAGCTACTAAATAAGATAGAAGAAAAAATGAAAGAGTTGTTTCACAGCAGTATCAAAAGGGTAAAGCGGTATGTTATTTTTAATGTATCATCACCTTTTAACTTGATTTACATTAACATTGAAAGTGAGTCAAATCCTGCTTTGTTACACAGGTATAAATAGGGCCTAATTCTTCTGAAGCCAGGGAATCACTCTGGATTGACAGAGAATTTGGTTTTGATCCTGTAGTGTAGTGGACAGGTCTGTGGACATACCTTTTGATTTACTGTTAATTTTTGTTTCTAATCCTCAGATTTATTCAAACAGATATGTAAATATATTTTTGTATACTCATTTGAAAATTTCATATGGCAGTTAATTAATACAACAAATACCTGTTCAAAGAAACGCTGTCAAGCTTGGTGGGTGCAAAATTGACTTTTTTGTATCTAGCAAATTCCACGACTTTTATTTAAATGATTTTTGGTTCCCAGACACATTCTATAGTGCTGAGTTGGAGTTTGTAAGAAAACTCAGTTTTAAGTTTCTAAGAGGCTATTAAAATCACCAATAATAAATTATTGCCTGTATAAAAAACTGTAAATAGTCAGTGTGTGTATGTAATATATATATATATTAGTGGGAGCATGTCTGCTTTTTCAATTCCTGTAAATGTGGTGGTTTTATTTCAGAATTGATAAATATCGCCACTAGGCTTGTTAAATTGTGTATAGCTTAAGCCATTGTGTAATACTAATCCTTTGTATACTATGTAATAATTATGGTGCATGAAGAGAGAAAGGGAATCCAAAATGAAGAAAAAGTAGTCTGAAATATTTTCATAACAATTGAGTTGAATAAATAAAAAATTGGAGAAAATAGCATTTTAATTTGTTTGATATTTTGATGTGCTCAAATGGTGAGGCTATCTTGTCCATGTGTGTTAATTTTATAAGGACTGCAAAGGTCTTTCACTCTGGACGCAGAACAGCCAGAAATTGCAGTTCCTGATTTTTTTTTTTTTTTTTTGCTTTCTCATATTTGTGTATGTGTGTGTTGTTATATAAAATTATTTTTTTACTTTCTCCCACCGTGTATTGCCATCTAGTGTCTCTCAGAAGGTATAATTTTGATTTTTGTCCTTTAGAATCACTGGAAATTCAAAAGATGAATTCATTTATTTTTTCAAAAAGCATAATTCTCCTCCATAGGAAACAAATTTAAATCAGTGTTTATGCACAGAAGCATAACAAAAGCATTTTGATCCGTTGGTGTCACCTTAACATGAACATTGAATGTGAATTTGTCTTTTTAAAGCTAACTCATTTTTTAAAACTGAACTTATACTGGATTAAGAAATTGTAAAATGACTTATTAGATTCATCCAACTTTGAGGCTACATATCTGAGCCAGACTTTCAGATATTAATGCAAATTCTGGTGAAAACATCCAAATGTGTTTCACATCTACGTTAAGAATAAAGGCAGACAGCGCTTAAACTTGTTTGGTGTCTTTTTGCCCATGTTCTGCATTTGTGTCATTAATTTCAGTTTCTAGTTTCAAATTAAGTGTCTAGTCTTACACAAATCCTCTTCCCCGCTGTAAAAGACTGATTCACACATAGGTTGCTAGAATAGTGCTAAATTAAAGTATCAACACCCAGATTCTCCTGTAGACACTAGCAATCCTTGTATATTTGACTGCTAGCTAAAATATGTAAAATAACCTTCATGACATTACACACAAATTGGAATAGCTTTGTATACAGGGCAATCTTAAGAAAAATGTAAAAATCACATTTGCAGATTTTTATTTTTTTGTATGAATACTATTTGGATAGTATTTTCTTGCAAAATCATAGATTAAACATGTATTTGAGTAGGTGTCCACTACATTCAGTTATGTAGTACTGCGTTCCTAATGATGATAAGAAAATGTTAAGTACTATGGGGGTGGGAGAGCATCTCTCAGGTACTGCATTTATGCTAAATTAAAGGAGAATGAGGAATGTTTGTTAACTTTCCGATTGAATTGTGAATAGTTTTTGTTTTTCCCTTCTTTAGATTGCCAGCAATTGTGAGAGGAGAAGCCATTGATAGATACTGGCCCACGGCTGATGGGCGTTTAGTAGAGTATGACATAGATGAGGTTGTTTATGATGAAGAGTCGCCTTATCAGAATATTAAAATTCTACATTCGAAACAGTTTGGGAATATTCTTATCCTCAGTGGGGATGTTAGTAAGTACGGTCTCTTTACAATGTGCTGTTGGTCTGAAGCTGTAGGTTATTTGGATTCTATCTTATCAGAACACACCTTTTAGTTTCCCATAGCTGTTGTGTGGAGTTATTGGAGGGAGGGAGGGAGTGAGTGAGAGAGAGAGAGAGTGTGTGTGTGTGTGTGTGTGTTTTAAAGGCATTTTTTTTCAAAGTATCAAACAGAAAGTTTCAGAGAATAGTGAAGAGACCTCTCTTATATTTATTTAACCCTTTCCCAGTTTATGCAACTTCTGACAGTTACTTTAAGGGACAGGAAAGCAAACTGTCATCCCATCTTCTAAACAACTGCCCATTATTTTAAAGGACAAGTGAAATGATTTTCCCTAGTCTGCCTTAGGGTTTCATAACCTTGTTAGATGGCTTATTTTCCCCTTTAAAATATTTGGGCCTTTGGCCACTTGCTTTCTCTTTGTTAACTGATTTTCTTTGGTTGAGGTCAGCTAGGGGCAGCCAATTAGCGGTCTCAACCTCCCCATCAATATTACTACTTCTTCGAGTGCTTGTACTTGTCCATTCGGATTTAGGTGTGTGCATGCCCTGAGCACAGCTGTCAGAAATTTTCCCCTAGTTGGCTCAGCTCTGGCGCCTCCTGGTGCTGCGTGAACATAGAACCGATATAAGGGGCCCCGCTGAGCCTGCGGTCTTCAGTTCCTTCTTACTGCCCGTGAGGGCTGTTGGAACTGCCCTCTTTGCCTTTGCAAAGTGCCTTTAGTGGTTCTTGCTATAGTTTTCCTGTACATAGTTTCTTAGTCTAGTTTTTAATTGTTTTAGTGTAGTAGGAGTAGGGCTCCTCTCCATGCCCGGAGCGGCTGTCCGTTCCTCCCCCAGCACTGGGGCTTAAACAGTGTGCTTCCTGTGGCAAGCCTAGGCCTACCAGCGACCCTCACTTGAGTTGTCTCAAGTGTCTGGAGGAGGGCCACAGGAAAGAACACTGCCAGATCTGCCATGATTTCAAACCCCTCTGGTGTGCTTTGCAGGCATCGTGTAGACAAATATATATCTAATAAAATGATAGTCCAGGGAACTGCTCAATTAACTGAGGTGTAAGAAAAAGTCAGTGAATTAGCAGAGGGTATGCAGTAATGCCCCCACCTGCAGTTGGCTGCACAGAGTTCATTGACTCTAATAGGGGTCATCATGCAGATCTACCCATGCAGAGTAAATGATGGGATGGGGGTGGAAGTAGCCATAAAAATTCCATGCCGGGAAAGCCCTTAGTTCTGGCACGTCCTCACTTTGGAGAGCTGGATTTTATAACATTAACACTTGTAAGCATGTTGGGTTTTTTTTGTTCTGGAAGAATATAAAATCCATGCTGGTTTTCTCACAGACAATACACAGCATTGCTTTAAGATGCATCTGGTCTACTGTATTTAGTGATTAATGACTTCAAAATGCAAAGCTTCTGACCAACTTTCTCTTTGTTCCTTCTAGATCTGGCAGAGAGTGACTTGGCGTATACGCAAGCCATAATGGGCAGTGGGAAAGAAGACTACACTGGGAAAGAAGTGCTGATCCTAGGAGGTGGTGATGGGGGTATACTATATGAAATAGTCAAACTGAAACCAAAGATGGTCACCATGGTGGAGATATCCTTTCAACAAATGACCATTCATTTTAATAATACAGCATAATCTTCCTTTTGTATCTTGGGACCTCAAATTAAATGTCTCGTATATGAACTTGTGTTGGGAGACTGGCTCTCTCTAAGCCAAAAAATAGGCATGGTTTTAGATCCAATCACTGCAGCATGCAGGCACTGACTGTGAGATCTGATCCTGGCCATGGAATATATAGTTCCAAGTTCCTAATCCAAACCGTAGCTCTGGGACAGCATTTTCTGCACTTTGAGCTGAATCCCGGTTTTCTTATTTAGGTAACTTAAAGTCATTGATGTCAGTGGGAATGTCACCTGATTAAAGACTTCAGGATTTGGTTCTTAATGATGATGGCACATGTGTCTACCGTATCCTCTTTCTCAGATATCAGTTAAAGAAAATGATCCAAAGGTGGCTTCATAAATAAGATTTCAAAGTTCCATTTTCCAGATATGATTTGCTGTTAGTCACTGTACATAGGAAATTTCATTAGCTATAAACCAAAATAATTATCATCATCATTGTACTAAAACATTACGCTTTTAAAATGTATGGTAAATTATGGTGCCAACAGTGCTGGTTGGAAAGAATTTTTTTTTAATATAAATAATATCTTAAACCTCTAATTGAGGTTGGGAATTAATTCCTAAACCTAGATGTTGCAGGAAATTATATTACTATTACTATTCCTCCATAAGTTTGACTGTATCCCTTTGATAAAAGGGAAAAAACCCCCAAAACTTTGGTTAATAAAAGGTGAACAGAATGTAATGCTCCTTAACAAACATCAAACATTGACCAAATGGTGATCGACGGGTGTAAAAAATACATGCGTAAAACATGTGGAGATGTCTTAGACAATCTTAAAGGAGAATGCTATCAGGTAATTTATCTGTTACCTTCATTGCAAGTAACATCTAGATTTAGATCTGGCATGTATTGTTTTGGGAAGTTTTTTGTATGCCATCTGGCTTAACATTTTCTTTTCTACTATTTTAGGTTTAATCCATATCTGCATTTCTGAATCATAGTATATTTTGCACGAGGGTTTAGATTAAAAACACTGATCCATTAATTTTGAAATATTTAACTCTCCATCTCCAAACCCACTCTGCTTTTTTAATATTTACAACTCACACTTGGAATAATAAAGAAACTTTTAGCATAATAATGCATATTGCCATCTCCAAACCTTGTTAGTAGCTGAGTGAAAATAGGTAATATTAATATAAAAATAGAGTATGGTATCTAATATCTCCCAGTATAAACTGTCTGAGAAGTAATGCAAATCATAAACTTAAATCAATGCTAGTGCATCATTCAGAATCTCAGGTATAGTTCACATGATTGGGGGGTTAATTTGGTTTTATCTGTGCCATTATTTGCTTGAAATCTGTTGGCAAATTCTATTCATATGAGTAAATATTCTACACCCCCTCCCCATTGGAAAAAAGAAGAAACAGGGTTACTGAGAAGGGTATGTAACACATCTTGTCTGTCAGAGCAGGTAAACTAGCCCATATCTACTGGATCATAGTTCGGTATCTTAACTGCAAGGTTATTCTTCCTAATGACATATCCTTGAACACTAGCTAGTTTTATTGGAGAAAAACTATCAAAAATTGCATTATATTTTGCGTGTGTCAAGTGCCGTTCATCCAAGGATCTCAAAACTTGCAATTATCTTGTGAGGCTATTAACTACTTCCCCATCTACAAAATTGGGAATAACAGAGGCACAAATGATCTAAGTGGTCACCCAGCAGTGGGTGACAGAGCCGGGAATGGAAATTCTGGTTCGCTGCTGCATCACTCTGCTGCCCCATCCCCCCAGCATTGCCTTCTATATGGAGATATAAAAAGCTAAGATTAGAACCTTATGTTAAAGTCAGGCTTAATTCTGACCCCTTTCCCTATTTTAATTCCTATACATCATATTAGTCTAGTCAGTTTAAGAGGATTTTGATCACTTATTAAAACAATAATTTTTTAGGTTCTAATAGAAGACTGTGTTCCAGTACTGAAGAGGTATGCCAAAGAAGGAAGGATGTTTGATTATGTAATTAATGATCTGACAGCTGTTCCAATCTCCACATCTCCCGAAGAAGGTTAATTCTTTGTTTATACTAACTGTTTTTAACACTTTGCTTTCTTGACAGTTTGCAGCAAAATATTATTTTGGGGGTTAAAATGAGGGGGATTTTTTTACCTTATGTGATGCTTCTTGGGGGTACCCTGGGCTGTGAGGAACTTTGCTGCCGCTTCTGCCCCACCCCCTGCCCCTCCTGGCTTCACCTTGAGGAAACCTTGTCTGTACCTGCCATGGGTCAGCTCCCCAACTCCACAGGCAACACAAGCACACTCGTCTAGGCCTACTCAGCCCTGCTGACATTCTGCAGGTTAGTGAAAGGCACACTCCAACTCCAGAGCATCTGTCTGGATTGCCTAGCTCCGTGGGGCTCTTGGGTCACAACTAGTTCTATCAAAAGCTAAATAGCAGAGTGCAGCGATGGGGTACATCTACACTGCAAAAAAACGCCAAAACAAAACCTGTGGCAGTGAATCTTAGCCTGGGTCATTTGATGCAGGGCTAAAAATAGTGTTGATGTTCCCACTTGGGCTGGAGCTCAGGCTCTCAGACTCCCGCCCTCCCGCTGTGGGTTTCAGAGCCTGAGCTCCAGCCCAAGTGGGAACATCTGCACTGCTATTTTTACCCCTGTAGTGTGAGTCTGAGTCAGTTGATGTGGGCTCTAAGATTCTGCCATGGCTTTTTTCCCCCTGCAGTAGTGTAGACATATATCCACAAGTACGTTGTCCCCCCTCCCCCCCTTTTCTGGATGTTGGTGGTGACAGGGACCTAGTCACTGCACAGCAGTGAAGCCAACTGTACACTTACTAAGAGTTTATTTCAGCCATGTCAGAGTCTCATTCAGGGGGGTGTGGGGTGGTATTCACAGCAGTTTCTATAAGTAACATGCTCTTTTGAGACAAGAGATGTTCTCATAATTAGGAGCACTAGGAAGAAAAGTAAGGGGTGGGGGGAAAAGAGTGCACATGCATGCAGATGGAGAGAAGAATTGTGACGATCAGGACTTCTAAATTTTAGCATTCAGTTCCTGAATTGGGAGAAGGGGGAAGTGAGAAGTACTTTCCTTGCAAATTTTGAAGTAAATGTCATAGCAGGATCTTTATTTTCCCCCACCTCCACTTCTCGAGTTGAATTTAAACAGTGCAGCTAGTTTATAAACTATGGAAGACTTTGGAAACACAAATCTGTTTTTTACAGCTTGCCATAGATTTGTGACCTACAGAACTTGAATGTACATTTTCTTTAATTGGGGTCTTATGAAATTGGGGGACACACTATATTTTATGTTCTCAGGAAGGGAGATATGTTTTATGTTTTTGAAAATAAATATAATAGTGTCGCACTATATTTGAGTTGCTGCTCTAGCATGTACGTTTTTGGAGCATTTTTTGCCCAGATTTCTTTTCTCTTCGGAGCATTTCTTCCCTCTCCTTTCTCCCGCCCCCCAGGAATTTACTTCCTCTCTGGGTGATGGTACAATATAAACTACTGTACTCATACTGTAAGTTTTGGCAATTATTTTATACAGAACCCAGAAGTATGCTGAGCTCTGCTCGAAGATAGCCACTGCCTTAAATAGCACCAAGACTCAGACCTTGATCTTGTAATTTACCCCATCAGGCACATCCCTGAACTCATGCACAATGAACTGCATGATCGGGGCCTATATTTAGCTATGATGCAGTGAATGATTACAGCAATGTCCTTCCTCATTCCAGTGTGAGTGCCACTGAAAATCAGCTCACGCGCCGACTTCGGCACGCGTGCCATAGGTTGCCTACCCCTGCTTTGGAGTAATAATTTTTAGGCTTTTGTATATTAGAATACATTTCTAAAAGGTCAATGTTTAAGCTTCTGATTTTTATTTTTAAAATACTGCTTTTGTTTCATATCAGCCCAGATATCACTTAGAGAAAATTGTGCGAAAGAGGATTTTTATAGATTGTTTAAAAAGCATTTTTTTGAGAATGCAAACATTTGATATGTTTAGATTCAGTGTTACTAGTACCAACTCAGGGCATTTTTCGGCTATATTTGGATTACAGTCCAGATGACTCATTACAGTGAGTAGGGGGATACAGTATGCAGGCAGACTAGGGAAATACCCTTTTGTATTTCCCTAGTCTGTATTTTGTCAGTAATATGGAATAACTGCAAAAGACCCTGCCTTTCAGTGCATATTAGATAAAGATGGGTTGATTTCATAGCACAGCATGAAAAAACTGTCTCCAAACATTCTATAATGGCTCCTGGTCCTAATTCTACTGGTTGTTGTCGTTTTTTTAAACTCCCATGCTGTTGCTTATTCCTTGATTGATATTTTTGGGGGGCAGAGAAATCCAATAGCAGCCCCCAAGCAAGACAGACAAAAAGAAAATATGGAAGGTTGCTGAGCAAGTCTGAAAGTTGAGGTAGTTTTTTTCAAAACAGTTGAGGACTTCAGAATTATTATGTGCTATATCACTATTCTATTAAAATATGGATATGGAACACTTTAGGGAACATAAGATACCTTAACTATGGAGAATAGAATTTTCCTGGCAGAAGACACGGTGTGGATGGAATGGCTAGAAGAAGTTGAAGTCTTATTGTGCTGTATGTTGAAGGACAGCAAGATCTCAATATTTTCATTAGGTGGCGCTATTTTAGATTTCTCTCCAGTAATGCCTTCAAGATGACAGATAACTATTGGCTTGAGTTGCCGATTGCAGTTATGCTTGCGAAACAAGTTAAATCTTCACGAGGGTTAGTTTAATGCCTGCATCCAATGACTTAAAGAATCACCATTACATTCTTTCTCCTGCATATTTTTCTTATTTTCAGGACTCTGGAGCTTTTCATCCTGAACTGCTTACCAATATGCACCTGGCAGTGTGAAAAATTAGAGCTGAGGGGGGGAATGTCACTTACGCATCTAACCTCCATAGTTTAGGATTGCATCCTTGCTTCCTCTGTGCCCTTGGCTGAGTGGAAACTGCATTACCTTATTGGTAATGAAATACTTTTCTATTTGCATTCTGGGCTTAAAAAGTCCAGTTACTGGCATTGAAGACTTGATTTTTTTTTCCCTGAAATTTTCTTTGTTTACCACTTTAGTTTGACTTTAAGCACAGTCAGCTGAATAGTGGGAACTCATGAAAATAAGTGTGGGAATTCACACTACAAGCTATGCAAAGTCTCTCAGAAATTCTAAAAAAACCTGACAAAAATCCCAGGAGCCCAAGTGCTGGTAATCAACACTTTATTTAAACTAATGATAGAGAAAAATAATCATCCTGCTGAAATACTCAGCAGCAGTGCTTAAATATTAGTTATGTAATGCTTAACAAGCCACTAGTACTTGAAGGTTCTAATTCATTCTTTATATCCAGATTCTACGTGGGAGTTTCTACGATTGATTCTTGACCTTTCAATGAAAGTCCTGAAACATGATGGAAAATATTTCACGCAGGTATGACACTGTGATTAAAAGAAATAATTCTACATTCCTTCTCTATATATAGTGACTTACATTTTCAGATCCTGAAAAAATACTGGCTGACTTTTTCTTTAATATATTGCTAGGGATATTTGTATGAAACATGGTCTTTGCTGCTGCTGACTCATTTGTTTCTAGTGGTGCATGTTCTCAGTTGAGGTCATAGTGTATTTGTTTTGACATTTATAAACACTTCTTCAGGAACTAGTTGGCTTGTCACAGAGGATTATGGCTTCAAGTGGTGTTTAAAAAAGCAAGAACTGGTGAATTGTTAAACAAAGAACCATATTCATGCCAGTGGCTCTAGTAATATAAACAAAAGATGAAAACTTATGTTGTCCATAAGGCATGAGTGAGTTGAAAACTGACTTACTGGATGCTGAACCAGCAATAAATGGAGAGTTAATAATAAAGAACACCTCCCCATAGTATGTTTAGATTGCTAGCTCCAACTTCAAGGACCAGATTTGCAAATATAAATTTTTGCCTGGATTTTTCCATCCACAAAATTAGAGGCAACTTTTGAAAATCTGGTCTGATTTTGGCACTTGTAAAAACACTTCAGGTGAAGACAGTGGCAAAACTCTGATTTCCAAGGGCCCATTAATGTTGAAACTTCTGGCCTAATATTTATTAACTTAAAGTTTTTAAAAAATATAAAAGCCCTTTAATATATTAACTGATGTAAAACCACTTCAAGTGTAATTCTAATCAAAATTTCACTGGAAGAGACTTTTTAAATATTGTGATGCTTGCTCGGGGTGCCCCAAACCATAAGCCACTGTTACCCCCCTGCCTCAGCAAGAGAGAGTTTTGCTGGAGCTTAAACTGTGTGTCAGCTCCCTGCCACACCAGTGTGTCCACCTCACCAACAAACTCCTTGAGATTCTGTCAGTTTAACCTAGCTTTGCAGGTAACATTCAGTGAACCCCAGTTCCCGAACCCCCAGGAGAGCGTTCCTCTGCAGTATCCAGCTCTGGATATCACTGGACGTTCACAGAAATCACCAAGTTTACTGCCTCTAAAGAGACAGTGCGTGCACCAGCCTGTTAATTTAGCTGAGGATCCACACTTTAATGCACAGCACGGGGATGATTTTGTGATAAAACCAAAAGTAAGTCTCTTAATAAGAATAGTGATGTAAGTGAGAGTAAGCAAGGATAATAGAAACAGAAAATGGTGACAAAAAAAAAAACACATTTTCCAGTGTCTAAAATTTAACAGATTACAATCTTGGTCTCAGGCAATTTCACTGTTACAGTCAGATCAGTGTCTTTAACCCACGTGGCTGAGGGATCCACCTTTCACAGATTTCTGTGTCCATTAAGTGATGGCTTCTTGCTTCTCTTTATACTTCTCCAAACTCATTGTTTTGTCTCCAGAAACAGGATGACCCCCTGCTGTTCATCCCATCCCCCTGTTGACTCATATGTAAATGGAGCTTCCATTGTTTTGGTTCCTTATTGCCTAATTTACATTAGGGAGAGGGAGATAGCTACCTTCACTCCGGTCTGAGAGAAACCCTTTGTCTGATCAGACTTGAATGCACAATATCAATAAGTATCCATGCTTCCTCACAGTGTTAATACATACATTTCATAATGATATTCATGATCAGTGTGTTGCTGGCTTTCATAAAAGACCTTACTTAATATACATTTATACAGTAACTCCTCACTTAAAGTTGTCCCGGTTAACGTTGTTTCGTTGTTACGTTGCTGATCAATTAGGGAACATGCTCGTTTAAAGTTGCTCAATGTTACCGTATAACGTTGTTTGGCAGCTGCCTGCTTTGTCTACTGCTTGCAGAAAGAGCAGCCTGTTGGAGCTAGCTGGTGGGGGCTTGGAACCAGGGTGGACTGGCAGGCCTCCTATCAGCTTCCTGCTCCCTTAAGTTCCCTGTGCAGCAGCCGCCCAATAGGCTATCAATTGCCGGCAGTTCAGCTGTCCCTCCCCCCACTGCCTTGTGCTGCTCCTGCACTCTGCCTTGAAGCTGCTCCCGGGAACCTCCTGCTTGCTGTGGCGGGATGGAGGGGGGCACTAATATCAAGGTGTCCCCCTCCCCCTGCTTATCCTATCTCCATAGAGCGGGGGGGCGGAGGGACAACAAGACAAGACTCAGGACAAGGGAGGGAGCTTGCAGGCAGCAGCTGCTGTCTCAACTTTCTGATCTAAAAAGGCAATGTGCTTAGAGTGGGGTCAGCATACATAAAGGGGCAATGCACGTCTCTCTCACAGGGTGTGTGTCTCTGTCTGCCATGCTGTCTCCCCTCCCTGCATTCGTGCTGCCTTGTAGAGTGTGAGGCTACATTAACAACAAGGTGTTAACCCTTGAGGGCTCAGCCGAGTGCTAGTTCATCATTTAGCAATAAGGCATTCCCTGGGAAATATCCCACCGTTCCACCTTTTGACTTCACCACCTCAACCAAGCTTCATAATCGTTGTTGTGTACAGTATTAAATTGTTTGCTTAAAACTTATACTGTTTCTATACATATATAATACGTCTTTGTCTGGTGAAAAAAATGTCCCTGGAACCTAGCCCTCCCCGCCATTTACATTAATTCTTATGGGGAAATTGGATTTGCTTAACATCATTTTGCTTAAAGTTGCATTTTTCAGAAACATAACTACAACATTAAGCAAGGAGTTACTGTAGTAAAATAGTATTGTATACAGTATTCAGTTGTTTATTTGGGAGGTTTCAGGCCCCTGTTCTTCCTCTGGGATGTCTGGACTCTGCTTATCACAAATATGTAGTCATAACTGCACATACAGTTTTGTATCATGTTTTAAACATAAAATGTTTGCTGCTATTTTCTGTTCTCCAGCACATGTCTGAACTGTAACTCTTAAGGTATTTTTTCCTCCCTATGAACTCAGCATAACTTGTCTTTTAATGTATCTATCATGCAGGTGTAGTATGTTGAAATATTTGTTTTCACTTAGTACTCTACAATAATTCTTGAATGGCGAACAAGCCCTTTGTTGGTCTATCTGTGAACTTAATGTCTGTCTAAGCTAGGTGTTTGTAAAGGAAATGTCTTTTATGCTAGATTGCAGTGCATAAATGCACAAAAAAATAAGGTTGGCCTACAAAACCTCCACTCACCACCACCACCGCCACTTATTTTGTGTTGGTTTTCATTATTGCCCACTTTAATGTCATCAGAGTTTAACTCATTTCACTTGTATAATATAGTAAAATCAGCCTTCTATAACTGTAAACTTTAAATTGTATCCATGGTTTTAGGTATTCATGAGGAATCTGCCAATTTTAATTATTTTAGTAAAAGTTAACATTACCAACAGTAACCACTGTGGTATTGGAGCCTAGTTTAAGCATATGTTGAAAACTGCAGCGTGTTGAATGCTATGATGTGTTGATAAATGCTGACTCTTTAATTCGTCTCTGTATTGCAGTTTGCCAATCTGTGTGGTTTGGTAGTGGAGGGTTGTTTAGTTTATAGATTCTGTTACATAGTGTTACTCCAATTTGCTATGTCTTAGGCTAGGTCTACACTACCCGCCTGAATCGGCGGGTAGAAATGGACCTCTCGGGGATCGATTTATTGCGTCCCGTCGGGACGCGACAATCGATCCCCGAATCGACGCTCTTACTCCACCAGCGGAGGTGGGATTAAGCGCCGTCGACAGAAAGCCGCAGAAGTCGATTTTGCCGCCGTCCTCAGGGCGGGGTAAGTCGGCTGCGATACGTCTAATTCAGCTACGCTATTCACGTAGCTGAATTTGCGTATCTTAAATCGACTCCCCCCTGTAGTGTAGATGTACCCTTAGACGGCTGTCTGGGTCTGTATGGTGTAGCTTGTATTTACTTAGCAAAATAACTTCATTTTCTCAAAGAAGGCATTTGTAAAAACTGAGATTGCCTTCCCCAGGGAGCTAAAAACTATGGGTAAGCCTAAAAATAATGTATTAAGTGGCACCAGAAAAAGTAATGGTTTATTTGCCCATCTATTCATTCTGGCTTGTTGCGTCTCCCTATGTTACATCTTGGCTTTTTCCGTGATGAGCAGACACTTCGCAGTAGAAACCAAGATGTAATAATGGAGTAGACCTCCTACTTATTACTGGCCAGCTGCCTCACAGTAGCTGACTCTACAGGGCTCCAGCTGGAATCTGCTGTGCTTTGTGCTTTGTGCTGGTGTTTGAACACTGGCTGTAGGGGTCGCCAAGCTTTCAGTACAGTCAGCCTTTCAAGTTGGAAAGTTGTCAGATGAAGGGCTGTCAGTTTAGAATATTGTTTCTTCCCAGTGTCTGGGCAAACTTTCTGCAACAACATAGCTTTATTTACAAACCCAAACCTTCCATCTACTTTGGGGTATGACTTTCTCAATGTCTAGCTTGTGTTACAGACTAATTTTACTTGTTAGCAATGATTTGTACGTATTTCATTGTGCTAAAGTTTACCTTTTTAGTATCTTAATGCTTTTTAAAGCAAATACACTTGGGGGTGGATTGATTTTTTTTTTTTTTTAAATCAGCAAGCTGGAAACCTTAGTTTAAATAATCACCGGTTCTTAATTTTGTTTTGCATATGTACCTTTTTAGTTATTCTCCTAAAGAAAGGTTGATTCTCATGGGATAATAATAATTAAAACATGTTGATTTGCAAACAAATATAGTCTTTTACACTAAATTAGGAACTTCAGGCTAACCAGGTGGGTACACTATATCTGTACATGTTAATTTAAGCAATTATATAGCTTAACATGTGTTTAGGAAGATTCTGTACTCTTATATTTTTTGTGTTAGAAAATGGTGAATGATATATTTCTTATTAACTAGATTCATTTTTTACTTGTGATTTGTGTTTAAGCTGAATTTGGATGGAAATTTGCATTCAATTAAAAAGGCACAACACCAGCATTTAATATTTTTGTTTTTATTAGTTAAAAACTACTTTACATGTGATGGATATAGAAAAAAAAAGTTTATACACACTGATTATACTGTACCACAACTGTATCACTATAAGCTAACAGTACAGTTACATGTATTGCACTACTTTAGGCTCAGCAGACTGCACCTGCAGATACAGTTTTATGTAGTGCAAATGCACATGATGTAGAGCCCAAGGGTATCAATTAGATAGCTCCTTGACAGTAGCTAGGGAAGTTAAAGAAATATCAGCAGTTACTAGCAGGTAAATAAATACAGAAGTGCTAGCGGGAGGGAGGTGTAATAACTGTAGGCCACAGGATGAAAGTCTGAAAGAGTAGTAATTGAGTGTACCTTGATACTGCTTAATGATTTTTATCCTCCACATCTAGCTGTATAATATCCTCCTTTTCCAATATTCTAATTACTGTTCCCAGGTTAATTCAGTCTTTTATGAATTTGTTTATGTGCGGTACATATGTAGTGCTTTGGTTTGTTCTGAAATCAGAACTTGCTGTTTTCCCCTTATTTCTTAGGGTTTTGTGTTTTTTTTTTTTTTGAGAGTATAACATGCATTAAGGGAAACTGGTCACGTGCTACTATTTCTAATTAAATAACTTAAGTTCCAAATTCATGAAAGCTTCACTGGCACACCAACATCCTTGTTTCTGCATGACTGTGTTGAGCAGATAATACATCTGTATACTTCTCATGAGCAAGAGGGCATGAAATAAATGGAACTGTAGGGGTTACTGGCTAGGGGTTTGTCCATCAGTGTTCTTCAGGAAAGTTGTGAAATATATGCAGAGGCAGTCTATTGTTTATCTCTCAGGTCTTCATTGCCAACTGGAGTTGAAAGACTCCAAAGGGAGCTACATCTGGGGCCAGATCCAAAGCCCACTGAAATCAATGGGAGGCTTTCTGTTGATTTCAGTGGGCTTTGGATTAGGTTCTTGCAGAGAAGAATTATCCAGACAAGATGTATGTCTCTTGGAGGGTGCGCGCAATGAAGGTAGTAAAATGGAGTGAGGCTTCATTTGTTTGTCTTTTTTTTCTCTCCTGCAAAATTTGCACGTTATTCTCAACAGAAATTGCATAATAGAGAGGATTGGGGGAAACATTTAGCCAGGTTCTGTGATGTAAGATTTGTTCATTATGCTTTTAAACAAGGTGGGTTTGGTATTTTTCTAGGTTTGGCAGGAGGCTCTGTTGTACCAAGAATACATTATGAAAAGAGGTAGAAATTAGATTGTATCTTACATTCTTTTTACAACTGTGATTTACATAGTTATACTGCCCTCTCAAGATTCTCAAAGTATACTTGTTCTTTCCAAATTTTTCTTCGCATGCATTCCATTCCACAGCTTGATAATTCCTTAGACATTCAGAGACTGAATACAGCAGTGGCTCTCAACCTTTCCAGACCCCTTTCAGGAGTCTGATTTGTCTTGCAAACCCCAAGTTTCACCTCACTTAAAAATTACTTGCTTACAAAATCAGACATAAAAATACAAGTATCACAGCACATTGTCACTGAAAAATTGCTTACGTTCTCATTTTTATCATATAATTATAAATTAATTGGAATGTAAATATTATACTTACATTTCAGTGTATAGAGCAGTATAAACAAGTCCTTGTCTGTATGAAATATTAGTTTGCACTGACTTCATTAGTGCTTTTTATGTATCTTGTTGTAAAACTAGGCAAATATCTAGTGACCTCTGGAAGACCTCTGAGTACCCCCAGGAGTACATGTACCCCGGTTGAGAACCACTGACTTAGAGAATCTCTGAGTATTGTGCAGTATGATCTTGTACCACTAGGTGGAGACAAAAGACTAATATTGGCTAGCAACTTCTCAGCACACCAGAGTCCATGGAAAAGTTTTGTGTGAGAGAATTTTGAAGATTTATTTGTATTAACAAGAGTGCTACGACAGACTTGGCTAGTTGTAGGATTTGTTTTTATATTGTAGATAGTTATGGAAGACAGTTTGAAAAGAGAGGATTAGATTTTTAACATGGCTAATAGTTGTGGTAGTGTAGTAGTAACCATGTGACTTTTTATCTCCGAATAT
Source organism: Trachemys scripta elegans (assembly GCF_013100865.1). Taxonomy (NCBI): domain Eukaryota; kingdom Metazoa; phylum Chordata; order Testudines; family Emydidae; genus Trachemys; species Trachemys scripta. The sequence continues at coordinate 208,155,406 of NC_048298.1, read as the reverse complement.
GCTTGACCCATGCGTATAGCACATGAAAACTATTCAGTTTCCTCTCAGTTGTTCAGCTTGCACTCTTGGCTCTTATAACCTCACTCTTTCAGTAGTTCCTCAGGCATCATAGTTCTCCAGCCATACACAAGACCTGAATCTCCAATGCAAAAAATCAAGCCAGCAACTTCTCCCAGCATGTTGTGAGGTGCGGAGAGACCCTGTCAGTCCTTTATATATCATAAAGCAGCAAAAAGGGCCTGAAGACATACTACTGAACACAGTCCCATTGATTTGAATAGGAATGCATGCAGTATTAAGGGTTTAAAGGGTTGGCCCATGGTGTAATTACTGTTTCTTTCATCGTTTCCTCTCCCTGTGAAGCAGAGAAGTGAAGTGATTTGCCAAAGGCTACATGGTGAGGGCTTGATCCTATGAGGGGCTGAGTACCCTCCTCTCTTATTGGAGATAGTGGGAGTTGAGGGTGCTCAGGATCTTGAAGGATAGAACCCTGAGTCATTGACCAATCTTAGAACTTGGGACCTCCTAACTGAGTCCCATATGGTCATTCTTTCCAGACCTCACTAGTTACAACGCTGTTTGGGCCATGTTTCTGTTTCATGCAGGGTAAAATATCCTTTTCCTAAAGGAATAGGGTTGGATTTTCAAAATTGCCTAAGTCAGTCTGTTTTAACCTGTAATCTGTGGATCCTTGGGGGTTCACAGACTATGTGTAAGATTTCCAAAGGGGTCTGCATCTCTATTTGAAAAATTTTAGGGGTCTGCAAATAAAAAAAGGTTAAAAACCACTGGCCTAAGTGACATAGGAGCATAACTCCCACTCCTAAATAACTTATGTGCTTTTGAAGTGCTTTTGAAAATCTCACTCAGAGTTGTCCTAACTGCTTCAAAACTACCTTTTTGCATGCTGTCCAAACCTGTTGGAAGGTTCTCTAACAGCTAATGTATGATGGTTGTTTTGTTATCAGTCATCGGCTGTTTTGTATAACCCAACCATTTTAACTGATAGCCACTATTTTTGATGCCAGATACTTGCCCTGCCAATCTAACCTTCTCAGCCAATAGCTGTCATCTTGAGCCTGTTTATGAAATGAAAACTTCAAAAATATTTTTGTACGGGAACTGCACATCCTTGTCTGGGTCATCTTTCCCGTCCAGATAAAAATGTTCTCGGAATGTTTATGGTGGGTTTTTGTGCATTCCACTAACTACTGTTGTGAGGATCAGATTTCTTCCCCCCGTCGCCATCTGTCATGCTGCTCCTTCCCAACCACTCTCCAATATAATAGAAGTCTGCCCTTGTAGATTCTTCAGACCCGTTGGGCCATTGCCTCATAGCTGCTCTCCTCTGTGTGTGTGTGTGTGTGTGTGTGTGTGTGTGTGTGTGTGTAATTTCTTGTCAGTTCTTTCAAAATACTTCTGACCAACACTACTACTTTTGAGGCATGGTTCCTGTGTGTGTGTGGTCCACACATGGGTATGCATGGAATCTCGCATATGGAATCTCGCACCACACATAAACACTTACTTAGCCAAAATGATTTTCTGTCTTGCTGTAGAATAAATATCTTCTGGCCCTTAGTCACGCTGAAATAAAAGGGAATATGGGCGAATTCAACTGCTTCCTTTGTCCTAGTCCCATGTAAGAAAAGAGCTATTGATATTACCCTTCCTTTTTCCTTCTAGTAGGAAAGCTGGCTGCTACCACACAAAGCATGGTGGTAGTGTGTGCAGTCATGTGGCAGAGGAAAGAAAAAATGTTGCAAGGGATGGGTTTATCTTAAAATATGAAGTGGGGAATTGTTGACACTAATATTGTGTATGTGGTGGGGATTTAACTGGAGCTGGTTGAAGGTTTTTGAGGAGCTTCCTGGAGGCGGGGTGGGGTAGAGTATGGTGCATAAGAAAGGGACAAACTTTTCATGAAAAGTTTTGACCCTCTCTGTATTCGCTATTCATATTGCAATAGTGCTTTGAGGTCAGCCTGGCTGGTTCTTCACTGTGCATATAATAAATGATAGCCTCTGTCCCAAAGAGCTTACGGTCTCTAAAAGGTGAGACAATTTACATTTGGGGAAAGGCATGGACAGTGAAAGGTGTAAGTATTCTAATCCATGTAAGACTGTATGGGGTGTTTAAATCTTACTATATAGAAATATGTAGTCTTTTTATAATGCAAGTAAGCTAACTTAAAATTCCCCATGTCTAATATGCTTGAGAGTTACAAATCCTGGTAGGTACTCTCCTGTTCAGAAAGCTGCAGAGGTATCTCATCGTGGCACCTATAAAGAAAAAGCCAAAACCAAAATAAATTGGGAAAACTTCCCTCAAGACAGTTACAATACAAAATAGAAAAGACTTCTCCAACTCTGTGGTGTGCTGAAAGCTTTTGCTGAACAAAAAGGGGAAAAATTAAGGGCCTGATTCTGATCTCACATATTACTGTATAAAACAGGAGTAATTCCATTAGTCAACCTATTTAAACTGCATTAAATGCAGTATAAGTGAGATGGAATGAAGCCTCTCGCTTTGTCTAATATTGCCCATTACTGGATACAAAATGATGGAAGAAAAAGTGTATTGCTACAGCCTTAAATTGTGTTCCTTAAACCTACACTCATTTTTTAACTATTTCCCCTATCTGACTGAAGATGGTCATTTGTGTATTAGTCTTGATCCCTGTCTGAATAATTTCAGTGGTGCAGGAACGTCTCCTAAATTTGCTCTAACTTGGCATCATAACTGCAACCTAGAAGTAATCTAAGTGAAACTTTTTGCTACAGTTCATTAAACTATTCTGTTTGCCTGTCAACTCTGGTTGCCTGTCAACTGTTAGCGAGGGGGGATGTTTTTGGATAATTTGTTTGATAATTGGAATAACCATATCTAAATTTTCTAGGCAGTGTTTTTTGTTTTGTTTTTGGCTTGTTAAATAAAAGTAGACAACTGCTTTGAAACAAAAGCAATATAAAACCTACATTTCTATATGTCAATTCAAACAGGGTGTTAAAAATACTGTAAAATGGAATGTGTCTGACCACTCTTAGGGCAAGTCTTGATTTGAGGAGTGGGAGTTTGTGGGTTTGACAAAATGTAGAAATTACACACTGAAGTGTTTTGTTCTTTCCTGTAATTTGTTTGCCACATTGGCTATAGTGATTCCTCTGTCGTATATGAAGACAGGAGAAGAGATCGGATACTAAGATGACAGTCTGGGAAACTAGTCTATAGCGATATATATATTTTTTGTGTGTCATTGTGTGCCTTATTGGTCTCACCATTAAACTTCCTCCGTAATGGTGGTATGTTCCATAAATTACCAAGAGCTATTTTCTATTTGTGAATCTTAAATTACACACACAAGCTGTTTTAGTACTCTCATTGAATTTGATGTCAAAACAAAATTATATGGTTGGGAAAGGACAGCTGAACCAAATAACCACTGCAGTCCTCTGGATAATAATAGGTTACTAAACGAGTACTACAGTAGTCTCTTCAGTGTATTGCTTTATACAGTTGTGCTAAGTTAAAGTGCCCAACTCTTACCTTTTATAAATTTCTTCTTTTCCATTTCTTGATACCTATAGTATTCGTAAATCTGTTCAGAAATAAGTATGAAATATTGCAATGTGATGTGTGCAGTCTTGGGCCATGTAATCAAGAGTGTGTTTGTAAATGAAATATCATATCAGTTTTAATGATCACTGTTTTACCCAATTCTCTTTGGCATTCCAGCAAACTGAAAGTGAGCACCTTAAGGGTAAAAGATGACGTTTAAAAAAATACTTTGTAAGACAGAACGCTTTCTTTATTTCATCCATGGAACTTACAGTATAATGCAAAAAGTCAAAGTACAATAAAATAAAAGTGGGATGGCATCTCTCCCTATCTCCCTTCCAAACTTCTCTGAACACTTTCAGATTTGTTTCAAATACACCATAGTGGAGAGGATCCCTGTAATAGTAGGAAGCAAAGTCAAAACAGACAGGTTGAGCTTACTTTCTAGTTATTATCTGGGGCTGCCACATAGAAGAAACAGTTTTGAAAGAAACTGCTCAGCTATACTAGATTAAATATAAGATTTGCTTGGTTCAGTCTGTTCTCATTATGTATGTCTGTTGTTCGGGCTGACTTTTTTGTGTCTGTGTCCAAAAATAAGCTTATATTAACTTAGGGCTATTTTTAACAAATTAGAAGTCGTCTTGGAAGAAGAAGCACAATAGTAAAATTCTCATTGGTGTCTTAAGTAAAGTCTATTCTCAAAAAACAAAACTCTGTAATGCTTTAGCAAAACATATGAATATTGTATGTGAAAGATCATTTGAAAATGCTGTGTTAATTAATTCTGTGTTTTTATCATCAAAGTCATTAAAAGAGCTTGATCCGCTTCAGATGAGAGGACTTTGAGAATACCCAATAAAGGGTGACATTTAAGTCTTTAGAATGAGAACCAGATATATAGCAATGGTAGTATTTCATGTCTTTCCAGTCAGGTACAAATCATGCAAGTAGTCTGGAAGGAAAAAAAGAAGATACCTTAATTTTTTTTAAATCTCGGACTACTCCAAAAGTTTCTCAAAACAGGTGAAAAAAATTGCTTTTGCTTAGGCAGAGTTTGTTACTTTAGGCTTTTCTGCCTTTGTCTCTTTTCCATGCAAATTTAAGATGTAAAGGTCTTCCAGGGTTATGATGGGTAGGTTTTGGGGCATGTAAGGAGAAGGTCATTCTAGAAACTGTGAAGCTGGTGCTGATGGTTGAATTATCCAATTCTTAAAAATGTTTGAAAGATTAGAATACAGCTTAGTGTCTGTTTAATTAAGACTAATGGTCTATTATTATGAGCTCTACAGTAAATAGTGACAATGTTGAGGCTTAGTTCTTCTCAGGAACATGATTTTAGGGACTTTTGCTCAGTCCATATGTCAGTAAGATTTGATTATACTGTTACATATAAGTTCCTTTTTTTTTGTCTTCTATGATAAATGTGACATATCCATTGGAAATTATAAAAGGGTTAAAAAGCTATTGTTGCTACTGAAAGTAGACTTGAAGATCTGTTAGTTCGTGCTTCTAGTGACTGGAGGTCTGCAAAATATAATCTCTTTTCCTGCAACTAAGTTAGGCAGCATTGCCTTTTGTTTAAGTGACAGAGGTAAGTAGCTTTTCTCTCTTAGATGGAAGGTTTTCTGTTCCAGTCCTCATCTAGATAGCTGATAACCATATCTACTTACCTGTGTGGTCCTGGGCTCCCTGTGCCGCACTGCAGAGTCGGCAGAATCCAGACGAGGAGCAAATAAGGGAGTCTGCAACTGTATAGATCACCTGCCATTATGATGGGGGGAGAGGGGGAAGGAATGCAGTAGTGATTCCTTGTGCAGGTCTGCAAATCTGGAGAAAGGATCCATTCCCTTCTTCCGACCCTTCTTGGAGATCTCCAGTACAGGCTCAGAGTGTGTGTGTGTGTGATGTTATTGATTTATATATATTTATTTATATTATATGTTATTTAATTATATATAAATAACATCACACACTCTCTCTCCCTCTCTCCCTACTGGAGATTTCCAAAAAGGATCAGAAGAAGGGGATGGATCCTTTCTCCAGAGTTTCAGACCTGCACCGGAATCACTACTGCATCCTCAGCCACACCACTCCTCCCCCCTCCCATAGTGTGCGTGTGTATATGTATACATATATATAATGCCAGCTCAGGTTTTATTCATTTTTTTTCTCACTTGGACCATCCGGATTTTTTTATTTCATACAAGTCTAAGTCCGATGTAGCTATGTTTGTTCCTTGAAGAAGAAACACCTTTTCAAGTGCCCTCCCATGTTCCCCTTCCCTCCTCCCCCCAAACACACACACACACACACACACACACACACACAGCCCATATTTGTTTTACAGTTTAGTTTATTGCAGCAGGGGTAAAATCTTACTAAGCTGACCCCAAAGATTAGAGATCTCAAATTTACCTTTAGCAAGAATGTGCCAATAAAGATTTCTTGTATTAATCTACTGAGGAGAAAACTGAATAAAACAAAAACCTTGCATTTACCCTCTATGTAACTCATAACAAAAGACCAGCCAAGGCTAACTTCATTTTTTTTTTTTTGGTTTAGTATTCTTAGCATATCAACAGATGACATCTAAAGCAATGTTTAGTGTCTTCCAATTAAGAGTATTTTTGAAGTATAAGATGCACTCAGATACTCTGCTGAATGCTAACATAAGAGTCCAGACGTAAGATTGATTTGAGAAATAAAGGGAGTGTTTTCTAGTGTGGAATAACTAAACATTCTACTTGTAAAGAACCAATAGAACTCTTTGTTATAGACCATTTTCTTAGATGTTCCCTTAAAATAGAACATATGCATGTTGTGAAGGAAATTGTTGATTGTTTGAGACAGTAGAGATCCTGAATTAGTTCCCCAGTTGACTTTTCTCTAACAGGGATGTGCTGAGTGGGACTCCTGGAAACCTTTTGGTAAATCTCTGGCACAACCAAATTTAAATGAAGACTTTCTTGTTTCTGATGGAGTCTTGGGGGCTGCTGAACTATCCCTGTCAGATGACTTATCTCTGGGAGTCATAAAAATGCTTCTGAAGAACCCTTTAAAAATAAATAAAAGGAAAAAACCCTAGAACTTTAGAATGAGCAGATTGCACCAAATGTATGGTGTGTTTGTATCTGTCTCTTGAAGGAGGAAATGCCTCTGCTGAATCTTCATCCCATGTCCCTTCAATGGGTACAAGCCTGGGTTGGACTGTCAATATATGCTCAATATATCTTTCAGGAATAAAATATAAACATTTCCAGCAAATGTCACTGAATAAATTTGTTTATCTAGCAACATTACAGCTTTTCCTAGTTAACGTGATGAGAGAGAGCATGTTTTTGTTTAGCTGGGAAAACAAATGAACTGCAAGTACGTGCTTAAATGGGGAATTGTTATTGGAGCACTTGGTTAAAATATTGGCAGAGCATCTACTGCTTCAAAATTGGTTGTATTGCCTGCAGTTCTAGAATTGGTACCAAAATCCACAAGTGGGATGGCTACCATGGAACAAATGACAAACATTTTTGGTATGGAACTCTTTCTTAGACTTTCAGTTACTACCTAAAATAATAGCCTACACTATGGACTTACCTTCTTTTCCTGAGATGTTCAGAAGGGATTGAACATTATCCCTAATTTTTTCCAAACCAGGTACAGAGAAGTGGCTACATGCCTTCCACTTACCACCCTCTTTACATGGCGACCTCATATCTCACTTTCTCAATTGCCTGTTGAAGAGTATGATTCTTAAACCATGGCTTTTCAGTTTTTCAAGTTAGTCTCATAAAAGGGTGTATACCCCAAGAACTGCCTGGGTGGTTGTTGTGGAGTATGTTACTTGGAATGGAAGAATACGATTTTTAGTTTGTCCTTCTGGGGAGGTGGTGGTGTCTTGGCAATAGTCTTACGAGGGGAAATAATAGCAGGTCATTTAGATTTTACTTTCTTTTGATAAGCAAATAATTGCTAATATCTTTGGAGGGGAGAAAACCACTGTTGGTTGCTTAGATACCAAAAAAAGTATTCTTTGGGAAGCACCTGCATTTCAGTAGCATGACACAAAGGAACTGAAGGTAAGGCAGAAATCCCTCTGCTGAATCTCTGTTGTTTCAACATTGTTTTATGGATGAGTAGATTAAATTGTTAAACGTAGATTGACTCATACAACATAGTCTGGTTAAGATTTTAATTAAGAAAAACCTGACTTATAATGCTTTTTACTAATGTATGGAAGCAATCATAAAGAAAATGATTATGGAGTAGATGCTGTTCATATAAATATCATTAATGTCTGCTGTAATTGGAAGCACTGATGCAGTGAATGCTCCTGCTAATGAGAAGGGAGTCAGACAATCCTCTAGTACTTACAAATTGTGATTGGATAGGTGTCTTTACATGAAAGGGTAAGTGAGATGGAAAAACAAGTTATTCAGACTTCATCTTGCATTTAACGTTGGAAGCACTGTGTATTAAGAAGAGCTCAAACATATCTCGGTAGTGCAGAGCAGCCTAGAATTAATTTATACATGTGTTTGTGCCTATGCACCTATAATTTTTCTTTACTTCATTGTAACTAGGACTTGATATATATTTTTTTTGTTTTTGTCCTCCTCTCAGGGAAACTGTATCAATCTGACTGAAGCCTTGACCCTCTATGAAGAACAGCTCGGCAGGCTTTATTGCCCTGTGGAGTTCTCAAAGGAAACTGTATGTGTACCCTCATACATGGAATTGTATCCTTGACAAATATAAAAGGTTGAGCCTGTATGATTAATAAATCAAACAACCCCAGTTCGTCGGGTTGGAGTGAACTAAATAGTTCTTTTCTTTAAATGAACAAGACAACACTTTTAAATGCCCTAACCTAATCACATTTTATAATTACTAAACAGGAAGTGAACTACTGTAGTAGTGGTTGGGGGGAGGGAACAGCTTAAAAGTGCCATGAAACCACAGCTCCCATTTGATGCCCTTATGAGAGGGGCCCGGCACCTTTCAAAATTGGGCCACTTGTTCCTTAACTCTCCTATAAAGTTGTCAGCTGTGGGGTATACCTCCACAGGATAAACTCATAAACCTGTGGGAATGAAAAATCAAGGAGTCAGGGACTCAGCCAGGATTTTCAAGGCCCAGGACAAGCTGCTCCTCCCTCCCCTCAAGTCTCATCCCTTCAACTTGTCTTTGTCTCTGTCCCTTCACCTTGATGATTATTTCCCCTCCTTGGTCTAAATAGCCACTTCCAGTGGAGAAACAGAGGAAGGAGGGTCAGGAAATGTTTCCTCTGAGCTTCTTGTATGGTTTTTTCCCCCTCTCTCCCATCAAGGGAAGAGGTTTGAGGCATGAAAAGGCTGCCCAAGTTTTCAGCTTGCCAACTATGCATCAATATTCAGATAGCATCTTAAAGCATCTTTAAGACAAATAGAAAAGGCGTAAATGCCATCTCTTTTGGCTTTACCCTTATGATTAACAGCTTTAATGTATTCAGTAGACAATATTTTTCACTGTCTATTATATAGGCCATGCCTTGCTTAATTTAACTCTGTAAATGGTTTGGGTGCATTTTGTATTAAAGACGTTTAAGTGTTTGTTGTGTTGTTTGTGCAGTAGTATTGCAAAATGCTTCTACGTGAACTATGGCAAGAAGTGCTACTGCATTCCTCTGGAGAGTATATTTAAATGTTTCCAGTGAGGTAATTGGCATGAAATGCCACTAAAGCTAATTCTGTTAATTCTGGCTACTAAATAGGCATAATCAGGCTTCAAAGTGAACAGCTCTTATAAAGGTCAAGTTTTCATTCATTCTGTCTGTCAACATGACAAGATAACACCATATATTCAGAAATGCTAATAAGGGCGGCAGGAGTCATGCTGCCTTCAGACTAGCCTCCAGCATGTTTGCAGGATATTACTTTTGTTTGTTTAACTTAGACTTCTGGTATGCATTAATGTTAATAGCATACATTTTATTCTAAAAAAAGGAAAAATAGATATTAAAACTAATAAGTATTCCAGATAAGTTGACATAAGAATGGGAAGGAAATTCCATCTGTACTCTGTTTAAATCACTGTCATCTGTTAGTGCTGCAGAGCAATGCACACTACTCTCATCCTAAAATTTGCCCTAGTCTTCACCTTACCTCCCTCCTTCCCATGCCACAAGGGGGCAAGTAGATTTACACAGAAGTGGATCTAATCTTCCTCATACCCAATGAATATCAGAAAACAGGGTGCTCAAGCAGATCACTTCTCCTTGCCATTCAGGAGGTACGCTGCCTCTTCATATCTTCAGCACAGTAGAAGTGTATTGGTTTTGCTGTATCTGGATTCTTCTGCACTCATGGAGAAGGGACTAGAATCTGCTCCCAGCAGAACAAAATGTTATGCTAACTGCTTCCAGGCCAATGTACAACAAGAAGAAGGAAACATTATGGGGAATACCCAAGATCAAAACCAAGAAAGTGTGATGGCAGTCAAAATAAGAAAGGGACAGAAATGACAGAAACTATAAGTAGAAGTCCTGGCAGTTGTGGAACAAATCTTCTCATATAAATACAGGAAAAATCCATGTCACTAAATTAAAAACATGAGTGTGAGGCAAAAAAGTACTTCACAAAAATGGCATCTAGCCCTAAGTGTCAAAGGGGTCCTACTTCCTGGGATCAAGAAGGAATGGTGGGGATATTACCCATCCTATCTTTCTGAGCTATAATAAACAGGGCTTATTTGGAGATTTATTTCACTTTAGTTCTAAAAGTGCTTCTTTGACAATATACTACACAGTTTGCTTTGTTCCTTGACTTTTTTTTCTTCAGATGGGTTTTCTACGCTATTTGGAAGACAAGAACTGAAGTGTGAAGATCAAGATATTCTAATTGTGTGCTGCATGGAGCATATAGGCTTGCCGCGTGCTGCATATTGGCATCTTGAGCCTTTAAATTATATGCTGTAGATGATCCTGAAAATTAGTCATGCTATTGATTGTGAATTCTTTAAATGTTTTTTATTATTATTTTAATTTAAAAGCAAATGGAAAATGTATATTTTGATGAGGTAGGGTGTTATTTTTGAAAGTCAACATAAAGATGAATTAGCAGCAAAACTATAGCTGCTGAATGCACTGAACCTTTAGAATGTGATCCTTTTTATTTTTTTGTAGATCTTCACAAACTGATTAAAAAAAGACATCTTTAGCATTTCATTCCTGAGGGTGGTCCATGTATTTTTTTTCTCCAGATATTAACTCCCTTATAGATTATGGTGCTTTTAAAGGATGGCGGGTTTCTCTTAAGTGAATACCACAATGCTTCCATTACAGAAAATGTGAAGGGCATAACATTTTTAAAGAATACCCGATGCCCTTAGTTATAAAGGGAAGGAGCTAATTTGAGGTTTCATTTGTTTACGCCTTAGTTTCATTCATCATGCTACTGTAGTCTCTTCAGCAGACAAAGCTCTGACGTGTCACCGTTTAGAATTACTTAGCCCTGTCACATTTATTAGTTTGATTTTAATATGGATTAAGAGTAAGTTATAGAGGCATTTTCAGCACCATAACTTTGAAAATTAAAGCCTATTTTCATTCCCACCAGAATGTGGAATGTTGAAATGTGTAATGAGGCTTCTAGTAGGCAGACGCTCCTTACTTAGCTTTATGGCAGAACATTATGTCCATAGAGAATGAAAGTCGAGTAAAAGGGAAGATGAGAGAAAGTGATTTAGGTCCTTGTGCATTCATATTCTGTGTGTGTTTAGATGTATTCATTTCACTAGGTTAAACTCTGATCATATGGATTCAGGTGTCCACAGTGACACTAATTCAGGATTAGGCCCAAACACTTCCCAGCTCTCCGAGCTCTGGTCAAGTGAAAAAATTCACTGGTAAGTCAAAATTCCAATAGAAGGAAGATTGCATTTTTTTTGTGGGATTTTTTAAAGAAAAAAATTTCTGCCCTTCAATATTTCTGCACATTATCTGAAATTATATTTTTGTAAAAGCTTGCTATTTACCGATTGCCAACTTTATTGTAAGCAGAACATTAAAAAGATTCCACCTCAGAGGAGGTAAGAAGTCTAACCCTTTGGTATGTCTGAGAGAATAAAAAAATTCACTGTCCCTCCCTGAGTATCCAACATCGTGGACCAAAATGAGACTATCTTTAAACACCAGGTTTCCTATGTACTGTAGTTTGAGGCAAAGTGGTTTCCCTCCTCTCCCCCCCCCATTAATAATGAATTCAGATTGTCAAAAAACTAGATCAATTATTACACTCTGAAGAAACAGTACAACTGATGTGTTCTATTATGTGTGTCAAAACTACTAATGAATGTAAGTAGCCTCTGAAGAAATCCCAAATGATATTAGTTAGAACCCTTGCAAAAAAATCTCCTTTGCTCTTCACTTGGTGTATATTTTTATATGTATGGTTATGCTATTAGAGAGACCACTTTTAACTTCGGAAGCTAAGTGAAGTTCTTTGTATTCCCTGTTTTAATCTACCGCTTTAAGTGATTGCAAGCAGCATTACTTATTTCATACACCTGGGGCCAAATCACTCCTTGATTTACAGCCTGTGCAGTCCTATCAACTCTTCAAGAATAGCCTCCTTGTAGGAAAGTGGAAAGAGCCTTCTCCTGGTCCCTAGGCATTCGTGGCAGTGTCACATCCAGAGCACAGAACATCGTAGTGATCATACTGCTAGACCCTGAACAGTTGTAATTGTGCATTTGTGGCTGAAGGTTGAAGTCAGTGGGATTATAGATGGGGTGAAAACTAAGGCCCTGATCCTGCCAAAACACACGTGCTTAACTTCACATGCATGAGTAGTACCGTTTCCTTGGTTGTGATGACTCATGTATGTAATGTTAAGTGTGCATGCATGGATGCATGCAGGATTGAGGTTTAAGATAGCCCGTGTCTTGATGTTTGGAGTGATTCTACCACATACCCCTGCCCCCCCAAGCTTGTGGATTAGAACGTGATCTAATACACTTGATAGGTTTGTAGCACCCAAGACTATTGCTTTGTTTTGCATAGATACATGGAATTAGAGCTGTTTGAAAGTGGAAAGATGCTGTGAAATCAGTCTCTGGAATGTTCAGTCAGGGAGAGGAGTCCTAAATTGGTGGGTGATGGGGAGGTGAGAGGAAGCATTGTTTTGAAAGCTGAACAGTACATATGACAATTTTTCCTCTTATATTGATATTGTGAAAAGAGGGTGGGGAGTGTAACTATTTTGTTTTAGAATGTTTTTATGTAGACTTTCATAAAGTGATAGATGTAGTAGAAAACAGACTGGCAAACACTGAACACTGCTGTTTTTCTCTTTACATTACTACCTTGTTTAAAGCACTGTTGTTCATTATTTATTTGTTATTTCTGTAGTGTAAACTTGAAACAAAATCAGCTTCATGTGAATGTCAGATGAAACTTGCTATAGTTGAACAACACCTTACATTTAAAGCCAGTTGGGACATAGTTACGAGTGCCTCACTACACATGGAAACAGAGACTGAAAAAATGGTTTTTATTCTTTGCACTAAATGCTGCTTCCACCAAGAAATGTGATTAAATATTTAAAAACTTGATTGGTAGTAATTTGACTGTGCTGAAAGAAGACTGCTGGCATTGTATCTACTGCACGAGTGCAGTGCACATGTTAAAATAAAGGTACACTCTTATTATCTGTATGACTGAATTGTTAAATTCACTTGTGGATTCCCATATTCAGTATTAAAGACCATGCAATGGGCTAATGTGGTGACCATCAATGTGTCTCCATTCCTTTCCAATCCCCACCCAATATATATGCACAATATTGTTGAGTTTTGTGTCCTTTTATTGAGACATTAAAGGAGTTTTTCCTGCCTCTCATGATCAGCAATTTAAGTTTTTTTGTTTTTTTTTTACCATCACGCAAGAATGTGCTAGGAACTTTATTGTGGACTATAAAAGAGGTCCCTGCCATGAACAGTTTACAGTAAAATTTCCGGCCTGCCCTGTGATGGGGAAACAAAACAACAGGACTGTGGGAGGACATGGGTTCCAACAATATAATCGTATGGTTACTTGGTATTGACAATGGCAAGTGCAAAACTGCATTTATTTATACATATGTAATGTTAACTCGTAGGAGAAATTGTAGAAGTGACTATTCAGAAGAGATTTAAATGGAAGTTGATGGTTTGTATGTATGCTGGGTTGGCAAAATGGCTTTAGAAGGACATTCCATACATGGGGAGGTATAGAGAAAGATGCTGAGGAAGGGACATCAGAAGGAAAAGAGGCATCAAGAATAGCATAGTTTGTGACACAGCGTAGGAGATAAGGGTAGAGTTAGTATGGAGGGCCTTCTGAAAGAGAGAACAAGTTTGAACCTGCTAACAGGACAATGAGCTAACAATGGGTATTAAAGAGGGGATTCCTCTGGTCAGTGCTAGAAGAAGGCATAATGCTGGATGGATTTTGGTGAGTGGGATCAAGATAACTGGAGAAAAGGAAGTTGTAGATGTCCTGGTGGGTGATTATGACATTGGTGCAGAAAAGAAGAGAGCAGGTTCTAGATACTTTGGGGAAGAAGGCAAGATCTGTTTGCAACTGTGTATGGTGAGAGGAATTGAAGGTCATTCTAGGTTGCAGACTTTGGCAATGGAGAAACCACTTGTGTTGACAATAATGGAGAATGGTGGAGAAGATACAAGAGAATATAAGAATGGCCGTAGTGGGTCAGACCAAAGGTCCATCCAGCTCATTGGCCAATGCCAGGTGCCCCAGAGGGAGCGAACCTAACAGGTAATGATCAAGTGATACATCATTCATGATTTTATATACCTCTATCATATCCCCCCTTAGTCTCCTCTTTTCCAAGCTGAAAAATCCTAGCCTCTTTAATCTCTCCTCATATGGGACCTGTTCCAAACCCCTAATCATTTTAGTTGCCCTTCTCTGAATCTTTTCTAATGCCAGTATAAGAGGAATAAAAAGCACCTCAGTTTTGTCTATGTTGAGCTTCAGTTGTTGACAAACTTCCTTGCATGCAATATCTGAGAGAATGGGGGGAGGGGGAATCAGATGAGCAGAAGATTTGATTTCTCAGTGTAGATAATAGCCTAGGTAATGGGGAACTGTGATATTGGATGAGGTTGCCCAAAAATAACAAGTGACAGCACCACAATCTCCCATGGAGAAGGGCAATGGAGAGGAGGATTAGCCACCAAAGGAGAGGCTGAAAAAGCAGTCGGAGAGAAAGAAACCCAGGAGATGAGGATGTGTGTGAGAGAGAGTAATTAATACTGTCAGTGGAAAGGTTAGGAAAATGAGGTTCTTAGTGGCCTTTGTGACGATATCTTCTGTGGAGTGGAAAAAGCGGAAGCTGGGTTAGATCAGGAGTGAGCATTCGGTAAGGAAGTTGAGGTAATGATTGTAAACAGCATGTTCAATGAGCTTTACAGGTGCAGGGAAGAATGGGGAAATAGGATTGTTGGCTAGAGTCGATAGTGTTTAAAAATTGGGAGTGGAGGGAGAGGTCATAGGGTCAAGGGTTGGGAGAAACTGGGCGGGAATTGGGGTAAATGAAACAGCTGGAGAGATCGGAAAGGGAGAGAAGGCAAGAGGAAAAACTATGACATTAAATTAGGAACGTGAATGAGGCAAAAAAATGTTGGTCCACAGAAATAGTGTGCAGCACTAAGTGTCTGTCTGAGAATTGGAGTGGGTGGTGTACTGGCGAGAGGAGTAAAGGACTCATCATTGGTGAGCGAATTTGAGGGAGTCAGCTGTGAAGTAATGTTCTGAGAGCGGATTAGTACGGGATGATAATGGAGTTGATATCCTGGTAAAGGTTGACTGGTGATCAAGAGGGGAGTAGGCAATGCTAAAGGAGATGAGATGGTCCAAGGGGGAACTCTATTAAGAGATTAGAATGAGCATTCCTTAGTGGAGATAATAGCCTTGTTTGGTACATTGGTGAGTTGAGTTAACTAAGGTCAAATGAAGAGGTAGGAAGTGAAGTGGCTGGCTGGTTTATCAGAATGAAAGTTGAAGGGTGGGAGACTAACTGGAGAGGAAGAGAGCTTGTTTTGGGAATCAGAGAGAAGGGCCATGGGGTAGATCTTGTGGGTGAGTTGGTTGACAGCAACATGGAGGGTAAGAGCAGAGTTTAATGTTATGCAGCACAAAGGTGTGGGAAGAGGGAAGTTCTTGAAATGGCAATATTAATTATTTGGGTCATGGTCTATTCTGTTTTCTTAGTCTTTGACATTTGTTCTACTTTATTCTTCACTAATAAAGCAGTATCTGAGTGATCTTTGGCACTCTGATGAAATTTCAAAACAGTGCTCTGAGTTGGCCAGCAATAACATAACTAGCGTGTGCAGATCTAGCACTTCGCTATTGTCAAATATTTTTAGTTTTCTGGCAGCTTCTAATGTATATTAATTTGCCATTTAGCTTTCCTGTAGTGCCATATCAAAACTAATATTTTTGCTTCCTTTTTTTCTCATGCCTTGCCTAAATATTGCTCTAAAAACTTACCTACATCCTGGGAAAGAATATTGACTGTTTACTTATGATTCTTGTGTACTTTGAATGCTATTTTATAACCACCTATGCATTTTTTTTTTTCTGGGAAACTAACCGGAGTTTCCAGGTAACAAGTCTTATGACAATGGGTAAAATTTTCAAAAGCACCTAAGTGAGTTTCAGAGCTGAAGTTCAATTTTCAAAAAAGACTTGAAAATTTTAACCTCTGTGACTTAAGTGTTTAAAACACCTAGGGTTTTTTTTGTAAAAGCTTTTCCACCTCCAGGGTCAGAAGCTTAACTTATAAGTAACTGTAAAACACTTGGAGGAAGGGACAGCCACACACCAACCAAGCTCTTGAGTTGCATCTCCAACTGCTTCTCAAGATACCATGTCTCAGTTCGAGGTTAACTGCACCTCTTTCCCCCTCTGGTCTGCTCCAGGGATGTTGCCTTTAGGTGTGAGGTCTCCAGCCATCACCTCTCTGGGCAGGGACCTATGTCCCTTTCCCTTCAGACCAGGGATTTAGGCTTACAGTCCCTTTGCAATTCACTGTGCTTATCCCAGCAGGTCTGACCTTAGTCCAGCACCTGCTTTTTGCCCTCTCACTATCTCAGGGACAACGATAGGTTATCAATGACCCGCCAGCTTTTGCAAAGCACAGTACATTTATTTTAGCACAGAAACATTACAGAGAAAACGTATAAAACAATGATCTACACACATGCTAAGCTTGCTAAGCGTCACCCGTCTTCCACATGGAGACCATGACACACTTCAATCCTTCAACCTTTGCAGTGGGCTTTGCCCTCTTGGTTACAATCTTATATCAGTTTTTGGATCTAAATGAGAGATCCTCAGCCAGCCCAGGCTGGTCCTTAAAGCCCCAAATCTTTGTCTGCTGGGCCTCTTGAACCCAGTCTGAGCCAGTATATGTAATTCCCCCAGGGACGGCTCTTCTCTGGAGGAGTTTACCTGTCTGGGGATTTTCAGTAATTACTCTCCATTGATTTTAGCTCCTGCAGAAAGTTCTGTAACCCTCCCCTATGGAGCTCATATAAAATCCCTAGCTCACAATGACACACACAACATTTATAGATGCCAAAGTTTGACTAATCCCTGGCACTCACAGCATTTGGCCCATCTCAATATAATAAATAACCCATTGAAGCTTCCTAGGTCTCACATACATCGCACATTTCCTCCCAGATGTTCTGCTTCAACTTAAGTTCAACATGGTTTTCTTCAAACCCGCTCCTTCCTTTAATGATTCCACTTGATTCCCCCATGTGAGTGGGATCAGAATCAAACCTTCTCCATGCACAGGAGTGGAGAATGGAAAAGGAGAAAAAGTATTGCACCTGTAATTCAAGGAGCAATCTGTTGGTCTCTTTCTGCCACCCATACTGGTGATTCCAGACATTTAGGTAATACTGTTCATTTAATAATTGCCGTTACTTTATGGAGACTGAGGGAGTTGTGTAGCACTGTTTTTTTTATAAATGTCATACACCCCTCAGGTTATCTGTTTTATTAACCTGCCTGTCTGCCTGCCAGAGGTAAATCAATAGGGAAGCTGTTAGTTGGGGAATATCAACCTGGCTCCATCTTCCCAAGACTAAGCCAAGGATCAAAGAGGATCCTAAACCTTACTGATGATGGCCTTGGGAAGGAGGGGGCTACCCAGGGCATGTCAGAGAGAGCAAATAGGCATGCCAGGAGATGCAGAGACAGAGAAAGCATGCTATGAGCAAGACAGTCTGCTTCCCTTCCCCCCCCCACCCCCCTCCAAGGATATCTTTCTTCATAGACAACATCTTTAAAGCCTTTTAAGTCATTGACACATTCAGGCCACAACTTCCCCCACGCGCCATTCACGCATGCCTGAGTAACTTCAGCCCAGGACTCACCGATGTTATTGATGCACTTCAGGATGTTGTTATCATGCTAAAATTGCTGAATCATAGGCTTGCCTTCCCCATCAGTGCCTCTGATGAGCTGGTCAAAAGTACGGCGTAAATAATACGCCTTAAACCCTTGGTCCATGGATTGGATGAGTGATGTGGTGTT
Source organism: Trachemys scripta elegans (assembly GCF_013100865.1). Taxonomy (NCBI): domain Eukaryota; kingdom Metazoa; phylum Chordata; order Testudines; family Emydidae; genus Trachemys; species Trachemys scripta. Next base: position 208,137,258 of record NC_048298.1, on the reverse strand, counting down.
AGGTGGCAGAAAGACAACTTTGATGTTTTCGCACAGGTCGTCCAGGTCGATTGGATGGGCTGGTGCATTATCAATAAGTAATAAAATCTTGAAATCAAGATTTTCCTTGGCACAGTATTCCTTCTATACAGGGATGGCATAGAGAATCAGCCATTTTGAAAAAATAGGTCCAGTTATCCATGCCTCCTTATTGGATCTCCAAATGACCGGAAGGTGTTCCTTTAAAAATCCCTTGAGAGCTAGCTTGTGGTGTTTCGGATTGGTACACTGTCAGTGGTTTCATCTTCATGTCTCCAGCAGCATTACCACCTAGAAGCAAGGTTAGGCGGTCTTTAGCTGCTTTAAATCTGGGTGCTGTCTTCTCTCGGGAAATGTAAGTTCGTTCGGGCATCCTCTTCCAGTAGAGACCCGTTTCGTCGACATTAAAGACTTGCTCAGGTGAATAGCTGCCTTCCTCAACTATTTTCTTAAGATAGTCGGGGAATTTTTTAGCTGCTGCAGTATCAACACTAGTCGCCTCACCGGACATCTTGATGTTATGCAGGTGGAAGCCACCTCTTGAACCAGTCAAACCATCCCCGACTTACTGTGGCCTTCAGGGCACACCACTCCCTCCTCTGGACGGCGCATGCACATGCTACTCTTCACTTCCTTTGGCCTGGAGTGGTTGGGGTCATGCAGCATCAATCAATTATTGAAAGGGAAAGAATTGGGAAAACCCATGTCATTCTCCATGGTAATCTGGAAGCCCTGTAGGTTTAGGCTAGGACTAGTTATGGAGTCAGTTTCATGTGTGCTTACGTATAGAACTGTAACCTGATCCAGTCATTCAACATCTAGCTCTTTCCAGAAAACTAAATTTAGCTCACAAGTTGAGATGGGAAATATGTTTACAGGACTGGACAATGACAAGGACATGGTGTATGTGAAGAGGATAAACAAAGTGGGAGAGGGATTATAGAAGCTGGTTGACGTACTTCAAGGAACAATCCTTGCATTGGCAGATGGAAGAGCAGATTTAGTCAAATTAGAGATGAAAGAGACCTAGCCACTGTTAGGTTGGGCACCCAAGAACATGAGTCACTTGTGGAAATGTTGGCCGTGAAAGCCCCTGAGCAATAGTGATTGTACGAGGTTTGATTCAGAGGAGCATCAAGGGGTTTGGGTGATTGTGCAAAATGTTTCCAAATTTATCTTTATTTTGTAGGCTGTACTAGAAATATCTCAATAGCTGACTCATTTACAGCCTCTTTTGGTTTAGTGTGACTGCAAAATACAGCAAGAACAGCCTTTCTCTTGGTATTTTGATACCTTTATTTCTAGTTCCAGTTGATAACAGAAAATGCAGAGGTGCATGAACATTTAATTAACTTCAGCTTTTCAAAGTTCAGAAATATTTCAGGTTTGTTTGAACATTGTGATTGATTTTTACTTTATTCAAACCAGTTTGCCCATCCCTCCCAGTATATGGTTGAAATATCAGTCTCTTGGTTCAAATCTTCAATGAAAAGAGAGAAGTGATCGTTTGAAATGGAGTTAAGGCTTGATTGTTTTGTTGTTCTGAATGCCATGTAAACCCATTTATCCAAAACTTTCAGGTAATTAGGGGTCGGGATGAATTTAGGACAGTTGACTAGAAGCTACAATGTCATTTGGGCTAACTGGGAGGTAGTTAAGAGAATTTAGTCTATAACATGCATCTGACGAAGTGGGTATTCACCATTGAAAGCTTATGCTCCAGTACATCTGTTAGTCTTAAAGATGCCACAGGAGACTCTGTTGCTAGTCTATAACTGTAACCACGAACTGGTGTGTTTTCTTTTCAGTGGTTTATTGCAAGGCTTACCTCCTGGATTGTCAAGCAACCTCCATCTCTATTAATTAGCAACATATGCTCTCCCATCCCAGTTCATTTTAGATAAATGTACTTTGAATAATGTACATTCTTTATATGTTTAAGATAGGATTTAAGGACCACATGATCAAGCTTCAGGTTTACAGACAGTTTATTTGTATGTTATGCATTCAGAACTTCCTGGCAATTGAGCCATAGCTACAACAGTGTGCACGCTCTCTCGTGCTTTCTCAAAATATAAAGTTCAATCCCTCGGTTTATTTCAATTGTTTGCGTAATTAGCAATGTGTTTTGCATCCAGTTGTTGAGCTGCTTGTAGGGGGAAAAAAAATGCCACTGGGTAAGAAAGGATCTGATGCTTTTTATTAAGGGTAAGAGGGCCTTGTACTGGCTTGCTCAGCCATAGCTGGAAAAAAGTTTTCAGTGGGTTGCTTTGAAGCATTCTGAGATTGTTTCCTTAGCTTAGCAGAAGCGGTCACTCTTATGTCATTGTATAATGTGCTCGATACTGGAAAATCTTAAGACAATTTTGAGTTGTGAATGTGAACCAACTTCTTAGCAACACTCATTGCAAATCCCATTATGACTGAATGAGTACTGATTTCATTTCAGCAGTCCACCAATTTAAAGATCTTCCTTTGGTATGGGAAAGGTGAGGGAAGGAAACCTGCTGCATCCTAGGACACAAGATGTATGAGTGAAGGCATAAGCTTGCATTTTATCAGTAACAGAACAGTAAATGATAGAATATGAAGTGTACTGCTCTATAATAATCTAAATTCAGTATTTGATACTAAACCAAGGTTAGTAGTTCCTGTCCCTTGAGTCATGTATGTGTATTGTGGCAACATACACCCCATACAAGTCAAAATGGTTTTAATTTTAAATTTTCTATTACATGCCCTGATGCATGCAATGAGATATTTTATAAATGCTTAAGATTAATAGAAATTATTTCTCAATATTATAGTCAATTTAACCAGGGCAGTGGTGGTTCCCCAAACTTAAGTATAGCATGTGTGAGAGAGAGAAACTAAGTTGGGGGTCGGGGCGAATGGACCCAGAATCCCATAAAAAGTTGTTTCAAGTGAAACTCAAAACATATTATGAGATTCACTTCATGAGCATAGTCAGCACGTTTCTCACATACAAATAGAAAGCCTGCAATTCTGTAAATAAAACATCATAATTCTATTCTACTAGCTATTTTGGCCTAACATTTTTCTTTCTACCCAAAAATACAAATACACTTTATCAGCTGCAACTACAGTGTCATCCCTCTGTAAACTTGCCCAGTTCTTCTGAAACTTCCTCCAATTGTTTTTGTAAGTTTTGGTACCTGTCTGTTGAGTTTCTGTTATGTAAAATATGTACTCCTGATATGTTTTGACCAAAGTCATCCTCAGTACAAATTTCAAAATACTGATACTGGTTGGATCGAAGTGTACAGACATGATCTTCTTGAGAGTTCGACATTGGGAAGCTCGGTCCTTAATCCTCCATTTTAATCAACCAATCGAATCAGCCAAGAGGCTGATGGTGTTAGGGTGACCAGACAGCAAATGTGAAAAATCAGGACAGAGGGTGGGGGGTAATAGGAGCCTATATAAGAAAAAGACCCAAAAATCGGGACTGTCCCTATAAAATTGGGACATCTGGTCACCCTAGATGGTGTTTACAGATATTTCAAAGAGCCTTTAACAGCTATGCTTTGACTATGATGGCAACAAATTTTACTTGTGAGATCATCAGTCTCTGCTCTTCCATTTCAATAGACTGTTTCTTTCCTTCATGGGCACATTTGTAGCTGAAGAAATTGATTTTCTGCATTTATATTTTGAAAGGAGCATGAATACCTTCTATCTTGCTACTTAATGAACCTTGAAAATATTCACATTTTATTTAGAGAAACTCATGCACAGATGTTTAATCAACTATTTTCAGTATTGATCAGTTGCTTTAATGTTATGTTTGAACAACCATTCAGGGAGTTTAACAATATGAAGAATAAAAATTAATATCTAGCCAACTTTATGTCCAGCTACTTTATCAGATGTTCTGCCCACCTGCCAGATGTTGCAAACTTCAAGGGTAACAGACTGGCCCCACTGGAAGTTTTACCTGGGGTTTCAGTGAAGCCAGGATTTTGCCCAAAATGTAGAGAAGGAAAACTACAACTCGTTGGTTTTACCCCAATTTCAAGCTCAACAGCTTTCTTATCTACACTTCAGGTTTGCATCGGTGCAGTTACATTGGCTGTTGGCCACTAATGGGTGAAACCTGAATGTAGATACGAGAGACTATTCTACTCATGAACCATTCCCCTCTTTCCAGCCACCAATGACTCCTTCCCATTCCCCTTCAAGTTTCTAGTCAGTTCTGTAAGTTTTATCTCTTCTAGAAGCATAGAAAGAACCTAGTTTGCTCTCCATTTTAACTTTCTTAGAATTGTTAAACATTTTCATCCACAGTGAAAATTGAGCTTAATATTTCTAGTATCAAAAAGCTTTCAGACATGTTTTTTTTAATGTAAATTCTTCAAAGGGGTACAGAAGTTGGAAAGAAATGAAAACCAACAAAACCTGATAAAACAAAAATGGGGCTAACTTTTCCCTCCTTCCTTCCCTCTCTCCCCTCCCCTCCCATATAACAATTCCCCCCTCCCCCCCCGGGCTTTTTACACCCCCTGAAGATACATGGCACATTTTAAAGAAAATGAAGACATAAATCACTGACTTGAGATACATTTATGAACATAGCATATAATCTGTGTGAGTGCCATGTATTTTGCTCAAAGGTTCTTCATAGGGCTTGTATATAAATAAAAAAAAATATGAAGGAGACCTAGCTGTATGTTATTATTGTTGTTTTTTAAAAACACTTTATTTCAGATATAAATGTTAATTATAAAGGAAGCATCAAGGAAGAACTGCCAGACATTGCAATTTGGTTTACCAAGATAATTATATTTAGTTCTTTAATGCTTGGTTCTGTGGGTCTTTTGTGCTTTAAGGAAAGCAAACATTTGGTCTCCATCATTCCATTCTATGGGGCTTTGTATGGTGGTTTCGGGTCCCCCATTCCCATCAGAATTTCAGCAATTAAATGCCATTTAAATCCTTCCGAGCTGCTGCTGTTTGTAGTTATTATACCCACACAGTCATTTAAGTAGCATTAAAGATGTGACACGCATAGCCAACAGTTAGAATTATCTAAGCCAAAGTCTCTTGCTGAGTGTCACTGAGGCTTTGTCTACACTAGCACTTTGGGTTTGTCGGGTATAGGTTGTGAAAAACATCCCTGACTGACATAAGTTTCACAGACAAAAGCGCCAGTGTGGACAGCACTGTCAGTGGGAGATGCACTCCTGCTGACATAGCCAACAGCGCTCGTTGCGGGCGGTTTAATTATGCTGACAGAAGAGCTCTCTCCTGCCAGCATAGAGCAGTTTATATGGGAGACCTTACATCGGAGCAGCTGCAGCAGTACAACTGTGCTGCTGCAAGGTCCATAGTGTAGACATAACCTTAGTCTCTTGCTGCCACAGTGTAAGTGTTAAGGCTATAATCTAAATTTTGGGGTTTTCTGGCTTTTAGCCATATGAAAACCACAACTTAATTCTAATGCTCTTGTTTTTGAGTGGAGGACAAGGGAAAGGGTTCTGCTTGAGGGAAAGACATGACAACTGTAAATCGCATTTACAAAGATCCAAACCTTGTAAGTGACTCTTGTTGCAGTGGCAGATGTGATGATGCAACTGGATTGAACAGAGCAGATGATTCAGGCTCTGGATGCTCAGAGCTGGTCTAGATGACACATTGCTTAAGGAAACCAGTGAAGACTAGTGTCCAATCTCAATCTGTTTACCTACTGTTGCTACCAATGGGGGAGCTGCATACTAGTGAAACAGTGGGAGATTCCCCAAACCAGTTTACTGTAGGCAGGGCCCAGGTGTCCCAAACATGTTCAAACATTCTTTTCGCATAGATGGGGCCAATGAGTAGCATTACGGTTTTTCTTAGCACACTTCTCAAAAGTCATGTCTGTACACACTGCATAAGAACTCCATCCTAGATTTGTGCTAGCGGGTGATAGATGATTATTGCATGCACAGCTGGTGGCCATTTATAAGCATGTTCTTTTGCTAGCGGTTCAAATCTTAGTGCAAACAGGGCCTTTAAGACAGTTCGGCTATGTTGAGTTTAGCCTTAATCCACTCTGTTTCTTAAAGAAAATTACACAAATGCCTAAAATATCTCCTCTCAGAACCATTCTGAGCTAGTTGATAAACACACACACATTATAATTGAATTGGAGTGGTTCTTAGAACAGTTCTAACTTTAGTGAGTGCCTAACTTTAATCACACGAGATGTTGACTTTCAGCTCCTTGGGTTAGATACAAACTTTATTTGAAAAGAGGATGCTGGTCTTGTAACTATTCCTGCAACACACACACGCTTTTCTTGGATCAACGCGTTTAGGTTAGGCCCAAGTTTGGAGTTATTTTTCAGTCTAGCAGGGCATACTTTCCATATTCTCTGTCTCTATCTAAAATCTACCACTTCAGCATTAAGAAACAAACTGTTGGTGAAAGATGTAGGCACAAGTGAAGTTTGGGGTTCTGAAGTGCTCTTCTGCTTGCTCTGTGGTGGCTGTTCGTTAACTAGCCATACTCCCACAACTCTGCTGATGTTTTCTGTGATGTTGCTATACCAATAGAAGGTAACAAAGTTATTAACTTTCCGCTGTCTCAGAAACATATGAAGAAAAAGGATATTTGTACCAACAGCCTGGCAGCTGCCCAGCTATAACGGGAAGATTTTTAATTGTAGCCAAGAGATTCAGGGTACGGCCCACATGATTCAGCGATCTAGTGACAGATGTTCAGAGTGTGTTGAAATTCAATATGTTTTTCCATGTTGCACGTGCTTAAAGCATAACTGACCTATTCTATCCGAGACAAGGTGGGTGAGGTAGTATCTTATATTGGACCAACTTCTGTGGGCGAGAGAGACAAGCTTTTGAGTTTACACAGAGCTCTTCTTCATGTCTGGGAAACATAGCCTTTGAAGAAGAGCTCTGTGCAGCTTGAAAGCTTGTCTCTCTCACCAACATAAGTTGGTCCAATAAACAATATTACCTCACCCACCTTGTCTCTCTAATATTGTGGGACCGACACAGCTACAACTAGGGTGACCAAATAGCAAGTGTGAAAAATTGGGACGGGGTGGAGAGTAATAGGTGTCTATGTAAGAAAAAGCTCCAAAAATCAGGACTGTCCCTATAAAATCGGGACATCTAGTCACCCTAGCTACAACTACACTGCATGCAACTATTCTGTAACAGATGCATAATCATAGGGTTTAAAGCCCTGATCCAAAGCTCACTGACTTGATCAGTCCCTAAACAAGATGCATTTAAACAAAAAGGGAAATTTTCTCTCACTTCCTTTTCTCATATACAGTATATTAAACAAATTCATCAGTGTTAGGTCAGAATTCCCCCTCAGTCTGAGAGCTGCGCATCCAGGAAACTCAATCCTTAGCTCCCTAGGTACTGTACTTCTCTGTTCCTGGAAGCGACTTTGGCTGCATATTAGCCTTTTAGATCTCTCCAACAGCATTCAGCTTTCTTTCAAGACTGACTCACATGCTGTACTGCCCTACCTCCAGCCCACACACATCATACTAGCTCCTAGCACCACAGACCCCACCCCTTTCTGTAGAGTGATATTCTACAGCCGCTCACTGAACCCTACATACAATATTTTCTCCCAATAATTTTGGTTGCTAAAGCAGCAGCTTTCTTCCTCTTACAACAAGTTAAAAACACTCACAAGGGAAATCAAACTACTTTTATTGCAGCAGGAAGTTGTTCTATGAACTGATCAGGTCAAGCTTAGACCAGTTCCTATAAGACAACCTGTCAATAACTATTGGTGTTTTTTCATAGTAACACTCAGGGTGTGTGACATTGCAGGATGAGGACACCAGGGATAAGTGGCCTAACCTCAGGTCCAGGTGGCCAAGAGAAGTGGGTGAGATAGGGGCTGTGCTTCTCTCCCAATCCCCCATTTCATGCTAAAGCTAGAAATAATGCTAAAGGGACACCGTGAGGAACAAAATCTTAAGAAGTTTTTCAAAAAAGACTGAGTATAAATTAATGCAATCCTCTCAGTAGCTAGCAATGTGTTTTAAATGCATTTATATAAATACATAAAAATAAATGTTTTATTTTTTCTTTAAAAATGAGTGATTTTATTTTTTCCCTGTTACTTTTTTTAAAAATCCAGTAATTTTGAACTATACAAGCAAGAAAATGCATCTGAACTAAAGCACAGCTATTCTCAACATTTTCAACAAACTGAGGCTGAGTTTGGAACAAGTTTGGGCTGCTTGATAGTTCCATAGATTCATAGATTCATAGATTATAGGACTGGAAGGGACCTCGAGAGGTCATCGAGTCCAGTCCCCTGCCCGCATGGCAGGACCAAATACTGCCTAGACCATCCCTAATAGACATTTATCTGACCTACTCTTAAATATCTCCAGAGACGGAGATTCCACAACCTCCCTAGGCAATTTGTTCCAGTGTTTAACCACCCTGACAGTTAGGAACTTCCAGATGCCTTATGGTACAAATTGTGCACATCCCTGTGGTTTTGAATAGTTTCCAGTTGAAAATAGGCAAAATATGTGGGCTTTGTGGTATTTGAAAGCATTGGAACTCATGTGAAGCAGTTATGGACAAAAAGTTCACACAACCCTCCCTGAAATGAAAGACCCGTGTTTCACAGAGCTCAAATCCGAGACTACGTCTGCATTTCCCTGCAGTTCAGACTACGGAGGAGTGAATAGCAGTGCGCATCAACGTGCAGTGTTGTAAACCCAGTATTGCCATCCCCAAATGTTCAAAAATCACAAGATTGACTTTAAAATCATGAGATTATGAACAAATAATAGATTTGGTGTTCTTTTGATTTGCCTTCTGCTTTTTGAGCCTTTGGGGTGCACTGAGGTTACATTTTGAAGCTTTCTCCACAGCCACTAGGCCTAGAAACGTACTTTTTCTTTAAGAATGGAGGCTGAAATCATCACATATCCACTTGACTCCGGGAGTTGGGACTTTAAGGAAAACATAATTATCATGAAACTCATGACAAAATCATGAGTTGGCAACACTCTAACCACCCTGGGTGGACTATGCGGCTGTGATCTCAAAGGTTCACATTAATGTAATCAGGTTTCAGAGTGGTAGCCGTGTTAATTACTAAGCAAGAGATTTAGACCGAGCTGGATGAGCGACCGACTGAAAGGGGCGATTAGGAAAAAACAGAAAGCGTACAAAGAGTGGAAGAGGGGAGGGATCAGTAAGGAAACTTATCTTAGTGAAGTCAGAGAATGTAGAGATAGAGTGAGAAAGGCCAAAGGCCATGTAGAGTTGGACTTAGCAAGGGGAATTAAAAGCAATAGCAAGAGGTTTTACAGCCATATGAATAGGAAGAAAGCAAAGAAAGAAGAAGTGGGACCGCTGAAGACTATAGCCGGAGAGGAGATTAAAGATAATCTAGGCATGGCGCAATATCTCAATGAATATTTTGCATTGGTGTTTAATGAGGCCAATGAAGGTATTAGGGATACTAGCACCGTTACAGAGGGGCATACAGGATGGGGGATTACCGCATCCGAGGTAGAAACAAAACTAGAACGCCTTAATGGGACTAAGTCGGGTGGACCGGACGATCTTCATCCGAGAATATTGAAGGAATTGGCGCGGGAAATAGCAGGCCCATTAGCGATTATATTTAATGAATCTGTAAACTCGGGGGTGGTCCCGTTAGACTGGAGAATAGCCAATGTGGTTCCTATTTTCAAGAAAGGGAAAAAAAGTGACCCGGGTAACTATAGGCCTGTTAGTTTAACATCAGTAGTGTGCAAGGTGCTGGAGAAGATTCTGAAAGAGAAACTAGTTGAGGACCTTGAGGTTAATGGCAAATGCGATAAATTACAGCATGGTTTTACGAAGGGCAGATCGTGCCAAACGAATCTGATCTCCTTCTTTGAGAAAGTAACGGACTTATTAGATAAGGGAAATGTGGTGGACCTAATATACCTGGATTTCAGTAAAGCGTTTGATACAGTACCCCATGAGGAATTATTGGTTAAAATGAAAAACATGGGGATCGATATGAAAATCCAGAGGTGGATAAGGAATTGGTTAATGGGGAGAATGCAGCGGGTCGTATTAAAGGGTGAATTGTCGGGTTGGAGGGAGGTTACTAGTGGAGTGCCTCAAGGTTCGGTTTTGGGACCCATTTTATTTAATCTATTTATAACTGACCTCGGGACCGATTGCAAGAGTGGGCTGATAAAGTTTGCGGATGATACGAAGGTGGGAGGAGTTGCAAACTCGGAGGAGGATAGGGATATTCTGCAGGGAGACTTGAATGAGCTTGTGAATTGGAGTATCAGAAATAGGATGAAATTTAATAGTGAAAAGTGTACGGTGATGCACTTGGGGATGAATAATAACAACTTTAGTTACAAGATGGGGACGCATTGGTTAGAAGTAACAGAAGAGGAGAAGGACCTAGGGGTCCTTGTGGACCGCAGGATGACTATGAGTCGACAATGTGACGTGGCGGTGAAAAAAGCCAATGCGGTCTTGGGATGTATTAGGCGAGGTATATCTAGTAGGGATAGGGAGGTCCTGCTTCCGTTGTATAAGGCGCTGGTGAGACCTCATTTGGAGTACTGTGTGCAGTTCTGGTCTCCCATGTTTAAAAAAGATGAACTCAAACTGGAACGGGTGCAGAGAAGGGCGACTAAGATGATCAGAGGAATGGAAAACCTGTCGTATGAAAAGAGATTAGAGGAGCTTGGGTTGTTTAGTCTGACAAAGCGAAGGCTGAGGGGGGATATGATTGCTATCTTCAAATATATCAGAGGGGTTAATACAAGGGAGGGAGAGGAATTATTCCAGCTTAGTACTAATGTGGACACAAGAACGAATGGATATAAACTGGCCGGGGGGAAGTTCAAGCTTGAAATTAGACGAAGGTTTCTGACCGTCAGAGGGGTGAAATATTGGAACGGCCTTCCGAGGGAAACGGTGGGGGCGACGGACCTGTCTGGTTTTAAGATTAAGTTGGATAAGTTTATGGAGGGAATGGTTTAATGGTAAAACATAGTAGCCAAGGAAAACCAAGCAATGGTACATGAATAGCATAATGGCCAACAAGGGTCAGGCTAGAGACTCTTGCCTATATGCTCGGGGTATTACTGATCGCCATATTTGGGGTCGGGAAGGAATTTTCCTCCAGGGAAGATTGGCTGAGCCTCTGGAGGTTTTTCGCCTTCCTCCGCAGCATGGGGCAGGGATCACTAGCAGGAGGGTCTCAGCCGATTGAAGTCACTAAAACACAGGATTGGGGACTTCAACGGCAGAGTCCAGGGAAGGGTCTTGCGGCCTGCAGCATGCAGGGGGTCAGACCAGATGATCATAATGGTCCCTTCTGACCTTAAAGTCTATGAGTCTATGAGTCTAATCTGTATCTGCAAAACAAAGAGGAGTCCTTGTGGAACCTTATAGACTATCAAATTTATTTGGGCATAAGCTTTTGTGGGCTAAAACCCACTTCATCCGATGCATGGAGGAGAAAATATAGTAGGGAGGTATAAATACACAGCATATGAAAAGATGGGAGTTGCCTTACCAAGTGGGGGGTCAGTGCTAACAAGCCAATTCAATTAAAGTGGAAGCGGGCTATTCTCAACAGTTAACAAGAAGGGGTGGAAATTACTTTTGTAGTGCTAATGAGGCCAATGTAATCAAGATAGCCCAATTCAAACAATTGACAAGAAGGTGCGAGTATCAGCAGGGGGAAATTAGTTTCTGTAGTGACCCATCCACTCCCAGTCTTTATTCAGGCCTAATTTGATGGTGTCCAGTTTGCAAATTAATTCCAGTTCTGCAGTTTCTCATTGGAGTCTGTTTTTGAAGTTTTTTTGTTGAAGAATTGCCAATTGAAGAATGTGATCCTGTTGGAAGAGGACTATGTTAAGGCCAACAAAGAACCTTTTAGTTTGTGCCTGCAGCAACCACCAAGGGAGTTACGGGGCAGCACCTTTGGCGTGCACTGCTATTCATTCCCTGTGGTCTGAACTGCGGGGCACTGTAGACAATCCCTGAGCTCTTTAGGTCAAACTGACCACTGTGTAAGCAGACACAACTCAGTTGATTTCAGTGAGAGTTGTACCACTTACACCAGCATTGAGTTTGTTCTCCCATCTTAAAAACAGCCAGATCTGCAGTTTGCGTGTTTGTGTGTGTGTCTATCTGAAAAACACACACCCAACATTCCTGGGCTATTTTTCATGTCTGCTTCAGCTTAAAATAGTTTACAGTTTATCTACCAGCTCTTGTAAATAGAATTCTAATAGAAATGCTAACAACATTAGTTCTGGCATTGTTACAATAATGATCCTATTGTTAGGAATCTCAGCCAGGGTAATTCTGATTGAACGAATGAGTCAATGAATGTTCCATTTAAATGACAATTCTCTTCCCCATCCTCAGTTCCTTCTTGCCACCAGTGAAGGTGTGTCGGAATTATTCTGCTCCAGCTTGGCTGCAGCTTCCCTCTTGAACTTGTTGGTTCATAGTTAGTAGTAACTGTGTTAAAGTAGTTTAGTTTAGTGTTCAAGTCTGGGGCACAGGGCATGCCCCGACCCAGGCGCAATAAACTAAGTCGTGCAACACTTGCAGGCGGCCAATGCCAGTGAGTGATCTGCACGCAGACTGTTTATGCTGACTGGGAAAATCCATCTCAGCGATCGCTGCAAGATTTGCAGATCCTTCAAGCCTCAGACCAAGAAGGACAGGGACATTCGGCTCTGAGCCATTCTGATGGCTCCACATTCAACAGAGAGTAAATATCTAAAAAAGAAAATGATTGACACTCCTGTTGAAAACATCTTTTAAAAATCCTCTTGATTTTCCAGCACAGCAAAGTAAAAACGTTACAGCATCTGTTCTGCTCAACAGGTTGGTGTGGATGGGGCGGAGGGTAGATAGGGTCAAGGTCCCACTGCTGTGAGTTGCCACTGAGCACCAAGGCGTTGGGGTGCGGCGACCCTTCGGTGCCTTCCTCTAGCCGGCACCTTTCTCTGTCCGTGGGATGCTCTAAAAAGCTAAGAAGAGGTCTTCTCCGCTGAGACACTGGAGCAAGACTGGGGGAGAGACTAGACCCACCTTGGGCAGTTCTTGATCCTGTTGGCCTCCAGGCCTCTGACTCAGGTTGAGTGGAGTAGCTTGGCTCACTGTGCGCTGACCTCCCTGGACGTCCGGGTGCCCTCCACGCTGGAGGCCCTGCAAGCAGCCGGGGGCATTATGTCTCTGCCGGTACCAGGGGCACCGCCACCGTTGGCTCCCCGGTCCAGAGGCAAACAACCACTTGAATCTCCACAGTTGCCACCTGATCGGTACCGTTCATGGTCTAGGGAATGTTCCTGACACCATTAGCCACTCAGCGACTGCCCCATGTGCAGTCCGCGCTGGTCCCTGTTGACCCCCACCAGGTTGTCTGGCTGAGTACCTACTGGTAGGGGTTCCAGGCACCCCTCCACCTCGAGGGACCGTAGACCTTGTGAGGAGAGCGTGCCCTGTCGAGACCGGGACAGACGGTACCGGGAGTCCTCGTCTCCAAGATGCTACTGTAGTCCCGTCGCGTTACGGGCATCGACGCCGTTCCCGTTCTTTGTCTCGCTCCAGGACCCTGTCGCGGCACCGCTCCTGCAGTCCCAAGTGTCGATCGCTGGCACCTCGCCGTTGTGGATCCGCCTGTTGGAGCCGATAGTGGAGCAGCTGCTACCGGCAGTACTCCTGTTCCTCCATGCCGGGATCACAGTCTGGTGGTCAGTACCGTTCCCAATACGACCGCTTCTCCCGGTCCCTGGACAGCGGCAGGTTGTACGCCAGCCCGGCCTCCCTTCGTAGTCGTCAGTTGATGGGACAGGCTAGTCAGGCTGAACAGCCTGCTCTGCCACTGCCACCGCAGGTGCAGTGTCACCGGGCTCCTTGGCCGGCACTGTGGTACCAATGGGCCTCGTGGCCCCTGACGCAGCCCCCGGTGGTGGGTCGCTTGGTGGTGGAACAAAAGTACTTTGTGCCTGCCAAGGGGCATGAATACCTGTACACCCACCCTGCCCCCAACTCCCTGGTGGTTGAGTCAGTCAACCACAGGGAGCGGCAGGGCCAACCAGCCCCTACTCTGAAAAATAAAGACTCAAGGAGACTGGACCTGTTCGGGAGAAAGGTTTATTCATCCTCGAGTTTCCAGGCAAGGGTGGTGCACCACCAGGCCCTCCTGGGGAGATAAGAGTTCAATTTGTGGGGCTCTCTGCCCAAATTCGAGGACTCCCTCCAAGAGCGTGACAAGAAGGAGTTCAAGGCTCTGGTGGAGGAGGGCACAGCGGCTGCCAGGGTGACCCTTCAGGCAGTGTCGGATGCCGCGGATATGGCTGCAAGGTCTGTGGCCTCCGTGGTGTCCATGAGGAGGGCGTCGTGGCTCCTGCTGTCTGGGCTGTCCAGTGTGGCACAGAACTCCTTACAGGATCTTCCGTTCGATGGCAAGGCCCTGTTTGCTGAACAGACGGACATGAAATTGCACTGCCTGAAAGATTCCTGCACAACGCTTAAGACCCTTGGCCTCTATGTCCCGGACCGGACCAAGTTTAAGCCGCAGCAGGCTCCCACCCAGGCCGCCCACTCTAAATATGAGCCCCCTTATAAAAAGTCAAGGGACTATAAGAAATGCCCGCAGAGGCAGTCCCGGTCTGCCCCCCAACCTGGGCCCTCCAAGGGCAAACAGGCGGGAAATGGTCAGTTTTGACAGGATGGCCGAGGGCGACTTACCAGTTCATACCAGGGATCCACCTGCAATAAAGCTTCCCTTCTCCAAGTGGTTGTGTGCTTTTCTCCCGGAGTGGTCGCAGCTGACCTCAGACCTCAACACCGTCTCCCGGGGCTACACCCTCAAGTTTACCTCTACCCCGCCCATCCACCCTCCGCCCGCCATCCTTCCTGGGGGACCCCTCTCACGAGGCCCTGCTTGAGCAGGAGGTGGGGCGGCTCCTTGGCCTAGGAGTGGTGGAAGTGGTACCAGTGGAGTTCAGACACAAGGGTTTCTACTCCCGCTACTTCCTTATCCCAAAGGCCAAAGTGGGGCTCAGGCCCGTCCTGGATCTGTGAGGCCTGAACCAGTACATGGTGAAGCTCAAGTTCCGCATGGTCTCTCTGGCCTCCATCATCCCCTGGATCCCGGGGACTGGTACACCGCCCTCAATCTGCAGGATGCGTACTTCCACATCCATATATTCGAGGGGCACAGGCGCTTCCTCCATTTCACGGTTGGGCAGGAACACTACCAATTTACGGTCCTTCTGTTTGGCCTGTCCACTGCTCCCAGAGTATTCACAAAGTGCATGTCTGTGGTAGCAGCCTACCTCAGACGTCATGGGGTTCAGATCTTCCCCATCTCGATGACTGGATGGTCAAGGGCAGCTCCAGGTCACTGGTGTGGGATCACATGGTGCTCCTCCTGTCCACATGCGCCACTCTGGGGCTGTTGGTAAATGACACCAAGTCCATGTTAGTCCCAGTGCAGTGCATAGAGTTTATTGGGGCAGTCCTGAACGCAACATCGGCCAGGGCCTCCCTCCCACCGGATAGGTTCGAGACCTTAAGGGAGCTCATCGGCACAATCATAAGGTTCCCCGTGACCACAGCCAGAGCGTGCCTCCAGCTCCTGGGTCACATGTCAGTGTGCACATATGTGGTTCGCTATGCCAGACTCAGGATGAGGCCCCTCCAGCTCTGGCTGGCCTCGGTGTTTTCCCAGTCCAGAGACAGGATGGACAAAGTCCTCACTGTGCCCAAACCCATGATCACCTCCCTACAATGGTGGTCCTCCCCGGGGAACATGCTCCACGGGGTCCCATTCAGGGGCTGGCCCCCATCAGTGGAGCCGCTGTCTGATGCGTTGGACCTGGGGTGAGGAACCTATGTGGGGAACGTTCAGACCCAAGGTCTGTGATCCGCACAGGACCTTGCCCTGCATTTAAACGTCAAGGAGTTCAGGGCAGTCCGTCTGGTATGTGTGGCCTTCTGCTCACACCTGGAGGGCAGAGTGGTCAGGGTTCTCCCGGACAATGTGGCCTCGATGTTCTACATCAACAGGCAAGGTGGGGCCCACTCCTCTGCCCTCTGTCAAGAAGCCCTCAGGCTGTGGGACTGCTGTATAGCCCACGATATTTGCAATTGCTCCACTTACCGGGTGCCCGGAACTCGCAGGCAGATTGCCTGTGCCGAGACTTATCCTCTCAGCATGACTGGTCACTACACCCAGAGGTGGTGCACAGGATTTTCCAAAAGTGGGGCACTCCCCGGGTGGACCTGTTCACAACACAGCAGAACCGCTGGTGTTCCTGCTTCTGCTCCAGGGGAGGGGGTTGGGTGTGGGGACCATCTCCGATGCCTTCCTCCTATCCTGGTCGGGCCAGCTTCTTTATGCCTTCCCCCCGATCCCGCTGATCGGCAAGGTCTTGGAGAAGATAAAAATGGACAGGGCCTGGGTCCTCCTGATCGCCCCGGCATGGCCCAGGCAACATTGGTACGGGACTCTCACGAGTCTGGCAGTCACCCCGCTGTGGCCATTACCATCCCGCCTGGACCTGCTCTCCCAGGACCAGGGCCGCTTCCTTCACCCCAACCTGATGACACTCCGCCTCACGGCATGGCTGCCCAATGGTTAGGCTGGGAGGAAAGAAACATGCTCGGAAAGGGTTCAGCGCATCCTCCTGGAAAGCAGACATGTCGGGCCTACCTGGCAAAGTGGTCTTGGTTTTCCCGGTGGGCAGCTGATCGGGCCATTTTGCCATTTTGCTCCGATCCAGCTCATTTTAGACTATCTCCTTCACCTTGGAGCCCAGAGCTTAGTGTCCAAATCCGTCAAGGTGCACTTGGTGGCCATATCGACCTTCCACCTGCCGGTGCAGGGCCACACGGTATTTTCCCATGCTATGACTGGCTGATTCCTTAAGGGATTGGATCGACTTTTCCCGTATGTTAGGCCCCCAGTCCCGCAGTGGGACCTGAACTTGGTGCTGGCCTGGTTGATGGGTCCCGCGTTTGAGCCGCTAGCTACATGCTCCTGGTCGCACCTCTCGTGGAAGATAGCCTTCCTGGTGGTGATCACGTCAGCTAGACGGGTCTCGGAGCTCAGAGCCCTGTCCTCCGAGCCCACGTACACGGTGTTCCACAAGGATAAGGTCCAGCTCTGACTGCATCCTTCGTTCCTCCCCAAGGTGGTCTACACCTTCCACATGGGTCAGGACATCTTCCTGCCAGTGCTCTGTTCCAAACCCCATGCATCCAATCAGGAGCGCCACCTCCACATGCTGGATGTGAGATGGACTCTGGCCTTTTACCTGGAACATACAAAGCCATTAAGGAAGTCCTCGCAGCTGTTCATCGCCTCAGCCGAACGCATGAGAGGTCAGCCGATCTCCACTCAGAGGCTCTCCACCTGGATCACCTCATGTATTCGTACCTGTTACGATCTGGTGGGAGTCCCCCCCCCCCGCCACCGATTGTGAGGGCACATTCAACTAGGGCACAAGCCTCGTCGGCTGCCTTCTTAGCCCATGTCCCCATTCAGGACATTTGTAGGGCTGCCACATGGTCTTCGGGTCACACATTCACCTCGCATTATGCGATCGTCTCCCAAACCAGGGAGGACGCTGGGTTCAGCAGGGCTGTACTCTGTCCCGAGAGTCTGTGAACTCCTACCCACCTCCAACACATATAGCTTGGAATCACCTATTCTGGAATACACATGAGCAATCACTTGAAGAAGAAAAGACAGTTACCTTTTCTGTAACTGGTGTTCTTCGAGATGTGTTGCTCATGTTTATTCCACATCCCACCCTCCTTCCTCTCTGTCGGAGTTATCTGGCAAGAAGGAACTGAGGGTGGGGGGAGAGCACGGCTCCCCCTATACTGCATCAGGCAGGTGCCACTCCAGAGGTTGCAGGGGGCGCTCCTCCTCTACGGGTACTGCTAGGGGAAAAACTTCTGGCACCGGTGCACGTGGCCAGCACACACACCTACTGTGGAATAGACATGAGCAACACATTTCGAAGAACACCAGTTACGGAAAAGGTAACTGTCTTTTATGGTGTCTTAAAAAAGTTTCCATGCAGCTTGCAGGGATTTCACTTTTGGCAGTGTACCTTTTAATTTCTGTTTAACTAACTTGCTCATTTTTGTGTAGACCCCCTTTCTGAAATTAAATGCTACAGTGTTGGGCTGCTGTGGTGTTTTCCCCATCACAGGGATGTTAAATTTAATTATATTGTGGTCACTATTACCAAATGGTCCAGCTATATTCACTAGTGGACCAGATCCTGTGTTTCACTTAGGACTAAATCAAGAATTGCCTCTCCTCTTGCGGGTTCCAGGACTAACTGCTCCATGAAGCAGTCATTTAAGGCTGGCCCTCTTAGCTTAGTTCATGCCTGGGGGGAGGGGACAGGGAGTAAATCCTGCCTCCAAAGGGATGACTGGGGAGACTCTCATGGAGATTTCCTTCTTTTAAGTCCCCTCCTACAGGTCTTACCTGGAAAGGAAGACAAACAGGGCTCAAGAAGTTAGCTGAAGGGTAAAATGTAGATATAGATATATTGCTCGTGAGAGCATGAACATCGCAACTTTACATGTAGCCTTTTACTATCAGCGAGGTAGTCTGAGAATGGAAGATTTTTGAAAATGACTGTCAGTTCTACAGTTGGGCCAGAATTCAGGCCCATCCCTTGTTATCTCAGACCTGAGGAAAAAAGAAATTAAATTTGCAGTGATAAACTTCATTGTGGATATAGTTAGAAAACTCACCATCTTTACAGGGGCCAGGGGGCACTGCAGACTAGTGAAGGGTTTTCACGACTTCCCCTCCAACCCTGGGTGCCTTACAATGGTTTGCTGCTGTAGCTCCCAGCTTGGGTCACTCATAACCAGCCTACAGGCATGCAGATCACACCCTGAAGTGTCTGTATGCTAGACAGCCCTGGTTCAGTCCCTCTGAGCTCAGCAGCCTGTCTACCGTCCCGTAGCCCCACTATGGCTTCCAGCAGCCTTGGTTACAACCAGCAAGGTGACCCCAACCCACACCCAGTCCTGAGTTTTCACAAAACCATGTGCTCTGTAATGTCCAGCTCTCTCCTGGACAGTTCAGAGAAATAATAAATTTTGTTCTTCTAAAGACACAAAGGCATATTTCAGCTTATTAACTTAACTACGGTAAATACATCCTTTCCTTTAAACACTGCACTGAGTTGGTTTATAGAAAATAAATCAAATTTATTAACAATAGGCCAGAGGTTAAGTGATGCCAAGTAAAAGGAATAAAGTTAGCAAGGATGACAACAGGGATCAGCAACCTTTGGCACGCGGCCCATCAGGGAAATCTGCTGGCGGGCGGGGACAGTTTGGTTACCTGCAGCGTCTGCAGGTTCGGTCGATCGCGGCTCCCATTGGCTGCAGTTCACCGTTCCAGGCCAATGGGAGCTGTGATCGGCTGAACCTGCGGACACTGCTGGTAAACAAACCGTCCTGGTCTGCCAGCGGATTTCCCTGACCACATGCCAAAGGTTGCCGATCCCTGGGTTACAAGCAAATACAAGTGAAAACATGCATCTAAAAGTCTAAAACTTAATCTAGCAAGTTACAGGCTGTATTCAAACTGGTTTCCCTCGCCAGTCTTCCTTCTTCCCAGCCTTGGGTGACTTTCCCTCTGTCAGGACCTCCACAGAAGTACAAGGTGCTGGCTTCCCTTGTCTTCCTCGGTGAATGATCTTTGCCTAAGTAGGTTTCTCATCTACATTCAGTTTCCAGAGACTTCACCTCCCCACCCCCCGTTGGTTGAAGGACCCATCTTTATCAGCTTGCAGGAGCTCTGGTCCCTTGTGTCTGTCTAGAGATGGATGCCAAAGATGTCTTCTGTCCTTGCTTACATAGGCGCTAACTCTGTGGGTGCTCCAGGGCTGGATCACCCACGGGGAAAAATTGGTAGGTGCTCAGCACCCACCGGCAGCTCCCCACCTCTCCGCCCAGTGCGCCTCCGCCTCCTCCCCCAAGCGTGCCATGTGCCTGCTTTCCTCCCGCAGCTCCCAGCACTTGCGTCGCGAAACAGTTGTTTCGCATGGCTGAGAGGGAGGGTAGTGGAGGGGGAAGGCGGCATGCTCGGGGAAGAGGCGGGGCCGGGGCGCGGGTTTGGGGAAGGGGTCCAATAGGGGCAGAGAGGGGGCGGGGACCTTGGGGAAGGAGTTGTAATCGGTGCGGGGCAAGGAAAGAGTGGGGTCGGGGAAACACAAGCTCCCCCCGGCGCCGGGGAATGTTGGCGCCTATGCTTGCTTATATCTTCCAAAGTTCCATGACCTTGCTCCTGCTGTTCTCCTCTTCCTGAGGGCTTCCCATCCCCCTGCTGATTTCTATGTAAATGGGGCTTCTATTGTTTTTGGTCACACCTTGCTTGATTTCATTAGAGACAGGTTGCCTTCATTCCTGTCTGGGAGGGAACTTGTTTCTCCCTGTTTGTCCACAGATTTGAAAACATAATATCATTAAGTATCCATATTTCCTCATAGTGTTAATAGATATATTTCACAATGATATTAATCACCAGCGTGTCATTAGTTTTCAGAAAAGACCTTCCTCTGTACACTTTGCTAATACAATAATTTTGTATACAATCAGTTGATTCAATTGTTTATCACTTCAGGTTCTGACTCCCTGTCTTTATATTCCTTTGAAATGGATTCTTGTAAGGGTTACCCCTCAAAGAAAAGTTCATTCAAGCTGTCACCAAGGCAACATGGAGTCAGGTGGTGAAGGAAGTTCTGTGCTTTTTCTTCTCCCAACTGTTAGCTTAATAACTTTGTTTACCTAATATGTTAAAATGAACAGGAGTACTTGTGGCACCTTAGAGACTAACAAATTTAAATTCGTTAGTCTCTAAGGTGCCACAAGTACTCCTGTTCTTTTTGCGGATACAGACTAACACGGCTGCTACTCTGAAATATGTTAAAATGGACCTTCATTGTCTTTGCCTGAAGATTGGGCTGGTCTGAGAATCAAATACACATTCCTTTTTAAGGAAGACTTGTTTACCAACTCCACATGACATGCCTGGTTTAAACACTTTAGTCATTATTCTAACATATATCCATTGCATACATACATCATGCAAGAATATTAATGATCAGTAAGTTACTAGTTTTCAGATGATATCTCATAAGGAATATTTTGTATAACAATTATTACAATAGTGTGGAGGATGGGATCAATTCTACAGTTGGACAAGAAATTCTGGCCCCTTGTTGTCTCAGACCAGAGGGAAAAAAATCAACTTGAAATGATAAACATCATCAGGGATTTAGCTGGAAAACTCTCACCATCGAAAGCAACTTTGTCCAAGTTTAAACCTTGGAACTGGAAATCCCTGTAGCTAAACCTTCCCCCATCCACAGTTGCCCCAAATGGGTATATTCTCTGCTATCCCACTCACAGTAGCAGAAGTGATTCATTCAGAAGCATGGTGTTTTTTACTAACATACCTAGCAGCACCACAGGACCTAGAATATGGCTTGTCTGAAATTTAAAAAAAGAGAGAACTCTTCTGTAGGTTGTCTTAATTACTGCTTTGCACTGCATCTGAGCATGACTATGATTTTTGGCACATAGTATCATATACAAAGTTCCCAAAATAAAATACTACAGGATATCCCAAAAACCCCTAGGAAACTTTATAAAGGGATTTGAACGCTTGAGAGAACATCTTTTCTGATGAAGACAAATGATGCAGCCAGGATGATTAAAGAAAATTATGTTCAGCAGATAATTAGGTTCTTTAAATAGGTGCAAGAAAAACCACTCCACCAATTTTAGTGTTAGAAAACGTTTGCTAGAAGTTTAGTTTTGATAGTAAAGGGTTTTATTGCTATGTGTTTGAGTAGCTAAAATATCTGTTCAGCAATATTGTGAAATATTCATGTTCTGAACTGATAAAGGAAACTATTAAGCGATTGGTTCACAGACTTTGCAGACAGCAAGAGCTGTAAATAAAGTAGTCACTGTTTGTCATCCCAAGTCCTGGTCAGAGGAAAACTTAAGACAGCCAGTGTTTAATGTGTGGGTTTTTTTCTTTTTGAGATAGAGTGTGGGCTAGGAAAGGGTTCATGACAGGAACTTTATGTTGTAAATAAGAAAGTGACAGAAAAGACAGAGCTTATATATAGGGTTTGTGAATAGCTGAAATGCTGGCAAACCAGCAGTAAAAAGAAAACAAGATTTCTTCTAGAGTGCTTTCTAAAACCATTCTAATGGAAGGAGAGGCAATGGGGAATTCAGCGCCAGGCGCAAAGAGGACTGTCAGCAAAGCCATTCGGATAGCCCTTGGCATGCTCATAAGTGGTATTATAGTACTTGGCATTGCACTTTTCCTAGGTAAGTTAAAAGTTATACATTAGCAAAACTTAAACTCTCTCAAGGCTTTCTACTTCTTGCTGGAATGCAAGTACTATATGGCTTATCTATGCATAGTTTTGGCTATATTCACCATCCTTTCTCCTTCTGCTGTTTTATTTTAAATGGAAATGAAAATATTTCAATAAAGACATTTGTAAAACAAACTGTTATAGTTGGGAGCTGCAACACCAGCTAACATAGCTTTGAATACTTTATTTGAATATTCAGTAGAATGTACTCTATTAAGAATTGTGGTCTTTTATAGTTTGGGGAGAGACTGGTAAAATTATGTGTATCAGTAATGCTGATTAACTGATAGATTTTAACTAATATGGGTTAATATTTTCCGTTTGCAGAAAACTGAGCTATAATGTGTGTGCTTTATGGAATCACTTTGGTTATTCATTTCATTTGGTTTCCATTAGGATTAGACTAAATGTTCTGCACATTTTTTTTTAACAGTTAATGTTTTTCTGTGATGAATTGCGGAATCTTCCTTGGAAAGATGGTAATCCAATGCCTGTTGGTTGAAATGAAACTATTTGCATCAGATTTATTAGCTACCGTTGACTAGAGTGGAGAATATTTTCCTCTCCAGGATCTGGAGTTTGTTGTAAATGAATTTTGTAGGAATATTGTTTAAAGTACATAAACAGATCTATAAAATGATGTGGAATATATTGGGTTGTGCCAAAGATGCCTACTACTAAATGAAAACCATCTGGAAAAGCAGTGTTTCTATAAAAGCTCAACAGGGTCAGATCCTCAGGTGGAGTAAATCTGTAATTTGTGTTAATTTGACAGAGCTATGCTGCTTTACGCCAGTTGTGAATCTGGCCTCTAAGGATATTAATGCATTTTATTTCTCTCACCTCTTTTATAGTCTTGTTTGAAAGATGTACTAGCCCTAGACTCTATACTTAGAACCACTTTTTAAAATCTCCTGTGCATCAGCTGAAAACTTTCATGTGGAAAACTTGAAGCAACAGGCTACAGTATGTTGGTCCTGAGCCTGCAAACACTTACACATGAGTAACTGCACGTATAAAACAAGGAGTCTTGGGGATTCAGTTGGACTCAATGAGTGTGAAACTTCATACATCTGTAACTTCTGGCAGAATCAAGTCCATAGTTTGAGTGCAAAATAGAATACCACACAGCTAGGAATAATTATAAAAAGAGGGCTTATTTTCTTCCTCTTTGTATTTATTACTTGTAGATAATATATAACCTAAGTCACTAAAGTTCACTGAAGATGCAAGTTCTTTATCCAACGTTTAGACATGAAAATGCAGGCAAAAATATTTAATGCTAAGGAGACAATTATATAAGAATAATGGGGGCCATCCTCCACCTAGTGGTCCAAACTCCCACTGACTTCTTTGGGAGCAGGATCAAGACCACCAGCACCCACAGCGCCCCTTCACCTTGCTGGGAGTTTTGGGTGCTCAGCATCTCTGAAAATCAATAAGAAGCTGAAAAAATTGTCTCTTTCTGACAAGTGGGGTTTCTTGTTTGTATTTTCTGCATAAAAACGCAAGTCCTCTAGCAAGACACTTAACAGCTACCAGAGTATACCAATAAACTTCCGAGAGAGTCCTCTTCCAGGAATATCTGACATACATAGGAATTTTGGCACATCCCTGAACATCCCATCCATCTAGTTACCGCTGCACTGTCCCATTCTCTTGGGGGCCCTGCTGGGGGAGGGTAGCTCAGAATTCTGGCTATGATTCCATATAAAATGTGCCAACAGATGCCATAATGCAAATACACTGATTTCAGCAGAACTCCTGGACTCCAAGGACACACCCTTCCTAGTCAACTTGGCCCCGGGGCACTTTGAGAACCTGGCCATTCAGTTTGTCATTAAACATCTTTAGGAGTCCCTAATCCCGTATACATTTAATAACTCATGGCCCAGCCTATCTCCTGCTCTGGTGATAGGAGCAGAGCGAAGGAAAGATCATTAGGGGGAGGGATAGCTCAGTGGTTTGAGCATTGGCCTGCTAAACCCAGGGTTGTGAGCTCAATCCTTGAGGGGGCCACTTAGTGATCTGGGGCAAAATCAAAATTGGTCCTGCTTGTGAAGGCAGGGGGCTGGACACAATGACCTTTCAGTTCTAGGAGACAGGATAGCTCTATTTATTTATTTATTCTGCCCATTCCTTCTCTGGCAGCAAGATCAGAGAATAAGGCGATTTAAGATTTGATTTCCGTACCCTTTGCCCCTGCTTCACTAGTAGCTTTAGACTTCACAAACTGTAAAGTTAGTGAGATTATTTCTGTGGCATTGAAAGTCATCGCACATTCAGGTATTTATACCACTTATTTTCTTAGAAGTCTGGAAATAACCTTCAGAAGTAGATGCAGAATAGGTGTAATGTAATCACAATTGTATGTAATGTGAGGGAATAGGCCTGGCCGGCCTCCCTTATATTGCTTGAGATGCTGGTGAAAGCCCACAATACAGGCCTTTGCAGGCCACAGGCCTGAACTAAACTAAGCAACACAGCCTTCTGCCAAGTTCAGTCAGGGGCTATGATCAGAGGAGGGAGGGGGAAGAAATGTGGAGAGCCCTAGCAAAATAACAGCTTGTATGGTAAAATATCAGCTTGTGTGTTATTGGTAGCAGAACTATAACAGCTTGTTGATGAAATATAATAACCGCTTGTGTGAAGAAATTAATTCTAGTTAAATGTTAACTTTTCCTGTAATTCCAGCTAAATGCAAAACTAGCCAATTAGATACCTTTTTTGGGCATCCTGTCAACTCCTCCCAGGTACACTGACCATAACGCCCGGAAGGTACCATGCACCTCTTCCGAGAACGTACCCTAGCTGTTGCCATGTCCTCCACCCAATATACACCCAATTCTCGGAAAAATAATGAGGAAGGTACTGAAAAAAGGGAACAGACCCCAACTCTTATATTTTCCTATTGATGTATAATTTGTACTATGTTTGCGGTTTGTAAGAATAAAAGCAGCCCACGAGCTGTGATCGTGCGTGTAGTTTCTGACTGCAACGCTCAACGCATTGATATGTATTGCAATAAACTGGCCTCAGGCTTGAGTCTGTGAACTAAAATCAATGTGTGTTTTTCCACGACAGTAATAATGGGTTCTGGTAACATAAGATGGCAAAACAATTGAGCTCGTCAAAACTTTTCAACTGAAATAGTTTCCCTCCAAAAAAAATAGGGGTTAATCAAAAACAAAAATGCTTTTTTTCAAGTTTTTTTTTTTTTTTTTAAAGAAATTTCTAAACAAATCAAAATGTTTTGGTTTTGTATTGAAATTTTGTTTTGCTTTTTGAAAACCAACACAGATTTCATAAATATCAAATTTTCCCCAGCTGCCTTCTTCCTCTTCTTTTCCCCTTTTAACACTGAGTGCAACAGAATGGATAAGGGCTAGGCTTCTTTTTTCACTTTATAAGATTTCCCCCTTTTTCTTCTCGGTATCTTTTCAAAAGTTGGAGAAGTTTTGAAATGTTATAAAAAGAAAAAAAAATGGATTCCTCCTGAACACACAACCTGCCCCCCCAACCCCCCCCCAAAAGATCTTGGGTGTGTGTTATTCATTTTAATGCACTGAGGAAATAGGAGAGAGAGGAGGAAAAACAAAAATTTGCAGGTTTTCAAGCAATATTTAGAGAAAATTTTGAAGAAACAAAAAGCTATCCCCTTTCAAACCACATGAAACAGAGACAACTGATACATTTCAACATTTTTTCCCAATTTTTTCCCCTCGCTTTGTAGATCTGGTCTAACAAGACAGCAACACTCAAAGGATTTATTACTTTAGTTCCCTGAGGAATTGCACATATATTTTGTGGATAACCTTTTGAAATATTAGACTTCAAAAGCTTCTGAAAACCAGTAAAGAAGCTAAAGCACAGTAGCTGTCTGAAGCCTCTGAAAAAGCTATGGTTCTACTGAAAATTACTAGGGACACTGTAAAGCCATTTTGTTTATTTTTTTAATTACTGTACTGGTCTTGTTTTAAAAAAAATGCAGTGTTCTGATGCAAGAGAATCTACATGAGGTTGCAATGACCAATGGGTGAGAGATCTTCCAAACTGGCAAATAAACAACGTGTTGAAGTCAGTCCAAGAACCAGCATCTCTGGTACACTGGCTTTCCACCAGTGAGGCCCTAGTGTTAGCCATTAATGTTGTCTGAAGGGGAGGTGCCCGCTTTTTCATGCTGCTATTTTTAGACTTATGAAAAACAAAATGGCAGCACCTGTTTCATAGAGTCATAGACTATAAGGCCATAAAGGACCACCAGATTATCTAGTCTGACCTTCTGTTTAATGGCCTGTTTATATACACCACCCAGCATGTACAATTTATTGAGACAAGATATTCATACCAAGTAAAAAGTTACTCTGTAGCATGTATATGGCAGGGTGTTCAAACTACAGAGTTCATGATGTTTGACTCAAAATGCTAACAATTAATTCATTGCAGTACAAATTATCCCAATTTGTTTTTCCATTTTGCAGTTAGCCAAGGACTTATAAACCTTCATCCTAAGCAACAGTATTGCTTGACTTCAGAATGCATTGAAGCTGGTAAGCAACAATCTTCAATCCTGTTTTGTAGCATAATTACAATAGTTTGGTTGAGTGAAATATTGATAGTATTCTATGGTTCCATGATGCCTTTTAACTCAAGAAGGCTTGGTAACAATTAATACATGTTAAGATCATTTAAAAACCAATGCAGCAGCAATTTACTCTAGTTCTAATTTGCTTTTGTATTGCTATCATGTTCTACTGTATCCTGTCTTTTTTACTGTAGGCCTAGTGTTGAATAAAGTCACTTTTAGAAATGCTCATACTAATTAAGTTTCCTTTTCAGTAGCTAGCAAAGTAACTAATCAGCAAAATGTTAATGATCACATAGATGCTGTAGGGCCTGGTCTAGCAAATACTTAATACCAAGTGTGGTGAAAAGGGCCCTGATGCTGCAGTGTAAGGGTGTTGACTCACCCCTGCGGCACCTCCAGTTGGTCATCCTTGGGAATTAGCTCATTTTCCAGCCAGGAGCACCCTCTGCAGGCCAGTGATCCACCTTACTGTTGGGCCCCATGTCCCTTTCCCAGGACCCAGTTCCCCTGTCTCTGGGGTGCTGCCCCCTTGGCAGTAACCCCTCAGTCTCAGGGTTACCCCAATCAAGGGAACTCCCACCCACTATCCCCACTTCACCTCAGTCCTGGCTACTGCCAGTCCTCATCTAGCCTCCATTCACTGGGGCAGACCGCCTGTGATGAATGGCTTATACA
Organism: Trachemys scripta elegans; assembly: GCF_013100865.1. Taxonomy (NCBI): domain Eukaryota; kingdom Metazoa; phylum Chordata; order Testudines; family Emydidae; genus Trachemys; species Trachemys scripta. Next base: position 208,109,530 of record NC_048298.1, on the reverse strand, counting down.
CTACAAAGGGGTTTGGACCTGCTGCCTCTGGCTACCCATGGGTTGCCCCCTATGGCCCAGTACCTAATAGGCTTTACCAGGCCTGTAGCCTGGGGCTTTCCTCGGCCAGAGCTCTCTGGCTCCCTTGGCCTTTCCCCAGCCCTGCTCCACTCCAGATACCTAGTTAAGCTCCTTACAGCCAGGCCCTTCTCTCTCGGGAGGGAGGGAGAGAGACTATCTGGTTGAGCTCCTGGCTCAAGCCTTTATAGGGCCAGCTGGGCCCTGATTGGGGCGTGGCCCCAGCTGAGCCTGCTTCCTCCCAATCAGCCCAGGCGTCTTCCACCGCCCTTCTCCAGGGCTGTTTTAAACCCCCCAGGGCAGGAGTGGGTAACTACCCTGTTACATGCAGCTTGTTGTATGCTGGCAGACTGCTGTGCCCATTTAGAGAATCACGTGGTTATTTTTGCAGGATGGGGCCTATGGTAGCAGTAAATGTTTGCAGGCAAAGGGCCTTATAAAGCCAGGGTGAAATTTTCTAAACTGTTCAGCTTTGGCTTAATCCTGTTCCCACTGAAAACAGTGTGGGTTGTCCAATTGACTTTAATGAGAGCAAAGTTAGATCAGTGCTTATTATGTTTGAAAATCTGACTGTCAAGGTATTTAATTAGAAACAAAGTTGACAATATGGTATCTTTTGGGGGTATTTTTTCATGCCTCATAATGTTTGGAGTTTGGATTGCATTTGAAACTTTGATTGTTTAGCTGAACTTTTTGAGACTACAAAATTGGTTTGGAAATCTCATGAGAACAAATGTTTTCATCAGTTTTTCTACAGTTACTGTTTCTACTTTGCCCTTTACAACAACAACTTTTTGGGGGTATTTGGGCACTTTTACTTGCAGCTGAACCCTGAAAGATGAGAGAGAGAGAGAGAGACACACACACACAAAAAATAGGAAGCAATAGGGTGGAATAAACTGACTAAATATTTAAGAACCTTAAAAAATATGGGGTTTATTTTGGAAAAATAGGGGCCCATATTTTATCTGAACCATTTTTCCTGTTTGTTTGTTAGTTGTGCTAATGTATGACTGACCTTAAATTTTTTTTGCTGGATCAACAAAAATTGTCATTCTGCACAATTTGCACACTGCACAAAGTCAGAACTGGCGAGCTACTTGACTCAACAGTCTTACTTCAAAAAGCAATGAGTAGTGAATCCCTTCAGTGTATTCTTGAGGTCTAGGTCACAGCTTGTCTTACAACTATTCAAAAGCTGTACAATAATTGCCTAAGGGCAAAGCATCCAGTAAGTACTATACACCTCTACCCTGATATAACGCGACCCGATATAACATAAATTTGGATGTAATGTAGTAAAGCAGCGCTCCGGGGAGGGGTGGAGCTGCACACTCCGGCGGATCAAAGCAAGTTCAATATAACACAGTTTCACCTATAACGTGGTAAGATTTTTTGGCTCCCGAGGACAGCGTTACATCGGGGTAGAGGTGTATGTAGTAAAGATGGGCCCAAGCTATACGGTACAGATATGGATTAGGCTCTTCACTTTCAAGGGAGTTCAGAGTTTCAGTTTTAGTTCAAGTTTGTCTCTAATATTTGAAACATCACAAGTGGAGTGCAGAGGAGTGCTGAATGTATGGGAAGGTTAAAGGAGGTGGTTGCATGTGTTATAAAGGACAAAGACTATCTTTGGGCTAACCTAGAGTATGCTTTATTGATTTCTTTACAAACCTGTGTGTGTTTGCTGGACACTCTGAAGGAAGAAACAGTGTAATGTTATTTAGGGTACAAATAGGGACAGTTCTGATTTAATAAGAACCAAACCAACCTTCATCAAAACTCCAACCAAACCAATCCCGAACTTTCTCTCTTTGTAGTTATCCGATGAACATTTAAAAATTCCACACTGACAAAGTTATTGTAATGGCAATTCCAACCTAAGTAAAACTAGCAGGTACTGGAAATATTACCACAAAAAGCCTGTGAATCTTATCAGGCTTCCGTTCCAACTTTCAGAGCAAAATTATTTGGATAAACTTCAAAATGTATGGATGTTTAGCCAAACTGAGCTGAACCTCTGAATCTTTTGAGTTATATCCACCATAGGTGCAAGTGGCTTCTTCTGTGCCTGAGAGAAGCAATGTTTTTTAGATTTCAAATCTATTCTGATTGCTAGTGAAGTGGGGATAAGAAAACTGCTCAGTATCCTATTCCATGCACGCCATCCAAATCAGATAATCTAGCTATCACATGCATATTTATGCCATAATCATTTATTATGGAATTTGATTTTTACTGATAACCAGGAGAGGGATTGTTTGGCTATATGGCTCAAAAAAACTTTCTAAAAGCCACTATTAGACTTGATGTCTTTATCAGAAGAGTCTGATCTCTAATAATAATCAGTGGGCATTCAGTCATAAAAATTAAACAGGAGGTATTTTCTTTCCTCTCTTTAAAGTTAATAAAGAATTTTACACATTTTCCTTTAGTGCTATGCTGCTGCAGGTAAAGAATGTATAATTTTGGGGTGTGCTAATTACAGCCTGTTTGACATGCTCTGATATTAAATGCCTAGCTAGACTTCACTCTATCCTTGAACGATGGAGATTCCATTTCTATTCAGATTCTATAAATTCAGTTTTTTGTAGATCTGGCTCCAGTGATCATCTCATAACAATCAATGACAGGTTTGTCCAAATTAGTTATTACAATGAATGCACAAATATTTTGGCTGTTATTTAGTTTATGTATGGGCAAAGTTAGATTCTGGAAACAGCAAGACCACAGCAAGCCAGGGAATGATCTTTATCCTTCAGATGAGGGTGAAAAGTCTTGCTTGGATAACTGACGTATGTTAACTATCATTTTGGGAATATAATCTGGTATAATTTCCTGTTTTGCTAAAAATAATCCATAAATCCATGTGATACTTTATAGCGGCCTCCATCTTAAGTAAAATAAACCAGTCTGTGGATCCCTGTGAGAATTTTTTTCGGTTTGCCTGTGATGGCTGGACGTCTAATAATCCCATTCCTGAAGACTCGTCAAACTATGGAGTTTATCCTTGGCTGAGGAACAATGTGGACCTCAAGTTGAAAGGTAAATATGTTCTTTCTGAAAGCAATAAGAGCTCTTTTCACTGCAGCTTGTTAGCTGGCTTTATATAGAATGAATATTGACTCCATGCTCTTCCTTCATTTAGATTTATGTTGAATAACATCCAACAGAACAACATCACATTCTCTTTTCGTTGCATTTTTTGCTGATGCTTTTGATAAGAGTACGTTAACAGAAAACAACATGAGAAAAACACACTGTGTATGGGGTGGGAGGGAGCAGAATGTTTTTGCTGGCAACCCAATGAAACATGAATCCAGTAACCCATTGAGTGTACAACAGGGAATTATACCGAAGGGAAAGACAGCAGGATTTGATCAGATACTTCTTAGGCCATGTTTACAGTGGGGAATTTTTCAAAACCTTTTCTCACCGGTTCAGTTGAAAGGGAACTAAAATTAATGGGATCTCTGGGATCCATTTTTGCCACCGTTTTTGAAAAGCACTTAATGAAATAGTAGTAAAAATGAGTCTGTCTGTCCAAGCTTTCTCTACACTGGGAATATCAGTGGTTTTAACAGTTTACAATTCATGCAATTTTTAAATTTCCTCAGTATAGACAAAGACTTAGTGAAATGCACTAGCCTGATTGTCACAGAAAGTGAACAGAGAGCTGTCCACGTGCTACAAATGTAACTTCTCTGTTACATGGTGATTGTCACATAGCATTGTATTTTCCTCGCCAACATATTCTTTTAGAGCAATATTGTGCAGTTACCTTCACTAAGTGTTATTCATGATCTTTTTTCTGCTTTCTGTGTTTATTTGATCACTGATATTTTAAGTCAAAGCTCATTTTACCTGAGGTGGTGGCGTAGCTGTGCCTACAGACTGAAGAACTATGTTTTGCAATGTTCTGAGCATGTTTACTTAATTTGTTGACGTAGAATGGCAGATCAGATCTTAGTATTCTGCTTCATTTAAATTCCTTAGCCAGTTGGTAAATAAGCCATTTAGGTGTGTGGCTCCCATTAAAATACCTGAACTGTCATCAGAAAAACAGAAAACTGTTTTTGAGAATGTGCGTCTGGAGAAAAAAATAGCCTGAAGTGGATATGTGTAGGGAGGTAGATATTTTTATCTGAACATGACCTGACTTTGTGCTGGACTCCGTAGCAATGCCACCTCAGCAGGAAGTTCTACAAGGAAGAAGGATGATGTTGATTGTTAGGTAGGAAAAAGTGTCAGATTTTTATAATCTTGACTAAAACTGTGAGTCATGTAACGGAAGGGAGACCGTTGTGCAAAATTTAATATTATCCTTTAAGTGCCTTAACATAGTACAGTGAAAACGTGTTGCTGAAATAACAACAACCTACTCTGAGCGCAGCAGATTGGAGAGTGATCAGCACTTTTGTGTTGCATTAAAATAGATTCATTGGATTTATTGTCCTCAGGGATTTTTTGGTGCATTTTACGGGCCTTCTCCAACTTCTCCTTCAGTAAGGTCAGCATACAGTGCATGTTCATTCTAGATACCATTAACTGTTTTTATAGCTGTGCTCAGTTACAAATACTATAGAACATGATTTAATGATTGCTATGTTAGTTCTTTCTTAAGGATGCCTCTGAACCAGTAAAACTATTGCTGGAAACTGGTTTAAGTTTTGCTTTTCTAATCTTACTGCTGCCAAAACGACACGTTAGGTAGCTTCATGTCATGCACAGACTGCAACCTTACATAAGCCTGATTTAATTAACATTGTAGCAAGGTTTATTCAGCCACAGTGGACCATTACTATAAACTACAATATATGTCACCTTTCACTAGAGCTGGGCAAAATTGTTTGGTGTATTTGCTGAAAAATGCGATATTGCTCAACCCAAAACTTTTTGCAAGTTTGATCAAAAGTTTTCCAGGTCTAGATTGAGAAAAGAGACTGTGTGTGTTTGTTCCCCCTTGTCACCTTTAGTCCAGTGGACAGGACACTTGTATGGAACATGGTGGACTCGGGTTAGAATACCCATTCTGGAACAGAGACTTGAACCCAGGTGGGTGCTCTAACCACCAGGCTATAGGGTATTCTAGGGTAGGCTGATCTCAATCTCTCCTGTTGAAGCTAATCCACTTTGTATAAATGCTTACATATTCATTGGAGCAAGGCCTTCAAGTCTGGCCCCTGCCGAGGGAGTGCCCTAATCTAGGCTATTGGCTATTTTGTCCTGCTCTCAGTCTTTCCTGTTGAAGCAGCTCCACTTCGTAAATTACAGTAGAACTTCAGAGTTATGAACACCTGGGGAATGGAGGTTGTTTCTAACTCTGAAATGTTTGTAACTCTGAACAAAACATTATGGTGGTTCTTTCAAAAGTTTACAAGTGAACATTGACTTAATACAGCTTTGAAACTTCACTATGCAGAAGAAAAATGCTGCTTTTAACCATCTTAATTTAGATGATACAAGCACAGAAGCAGTTTCCTTCCCTTGTCAAATCTTTTTTAAACTTTCTCCCTTTTTTTTTTTAGTAGTTTACATTTAACACAGTACTGTACTGTATTTGCCTATTTTTTTGGTCTTTGCTGCTGCCTGATTGTGTACTTCCAGTTCCAAATGAGGTGTGTGGTTGACTGGTCAGTTTGTAACTCTGGTATTACATGCGTCTGACGAAGTGGGTATTCACCCACGAAAGTTTATGCTTCAATACGTCTTGTTAGTCTATAAGGTGTCACAGGACTCTTTGTTGCTTTCTGGTGTTAGTAACTCTGAGGTTCTACTGTACATAAATATTCACTGTGCCAGAGAGAGAGAGTGAAAATGACTCTATAGCCTAGTGATGCAGGCACTAACCTGGGAGGGTAGCAGATGTGGATTCAAATCCCTCCTCTGAATCAGGCAGAGGGAAGATGGACATCCCAGGCAAGTGCCCTAAACCAGTGGTTTTCAAAGCCGGTCCGCTGCTTGTTCAGGGAAAGCCCCTGGCGGTCCGGCCGGTTTGTTTACCTGCCGCGTCCGCAGGTTCAGCTGATCGCGGCTCCCACTGGCTGCAGTTCGCTGCTCCAGGCCAATGGGGGCTGCGGGAAGCAGCGCGGGCTGAGGGATGTGCTGGCTGCCCTTTCTGCAGCCCCCATTGGCCTGGAGCGGCGAACCGCGGCCAGTGGGAGCCATGATCGGCCGAACCTGCGGACGTGGCAGGTAAACAAACCAGCCCAGCCCGCCAGGGACTTTTCTTGAACAAGCGGCGAACTGGCTTTGAGAACCACTGCCCTAAACACTAAGTTTAAGGGTGTAACTCCTCCCTTTCCATAGTTTCAGAATCCATTTTTTTTCTGAAGTTTTGGTTTGCTGGCCAAACTGAAAAATAAATTACTTGCTCAGCCCTTGTTTTGGGGGTACTAGCCCTTCTAGCAGATAACACTAGTGAAGGAAACCATGCTAAACCTCATATTGAAACATTTTTGGGAGGTGGGTTTAGCGAAGCGGGGATCAGCAACATGGAAAGAAAAGGGAAGGGGAATGAGGGGGACAGGGCAGGGGAGAAGAGGATAAGAGGGGCAGGTGTGGAGTGAAGCTGAGGTGAAGAGATTTGGCAGGGAGGGAAAGGGTTTAAGCAAACAGCCAATCAGCCCAGGGTAGAGCAGTGGTTCTCAACCTATTTACCATTGTGGGCCGCATCCGATACTACCTCTATGGCCCTGAGGATGTCACATGGGCCGTAGCTCTGTGCTGATTGGGCCAAAAGCAGGCCACAGGTTGAGAACCACTGAGGTAGAGAAAGTCCAGTCAGAAGTGTAGGAAATGCTCTAAGTGTGCAGAGAGTCTCTGCTTCTGCTCTAACCAGCGGGCGACTCTGACGGGTTTCTCTCTGCAGTTTCCCCCCCAGGATGACATAGTGGGGTGGAGGGGAACCATTGCCTGGGTCCTAGTGCCTCTATATTGCGTGTGTTGTTCTCTGCTGTATAGTTCCCAGCCCCACTGCTCAATTCCATTTTACAACCTCCCACCAGTGCAGCAGTCCCTGCTTTGGCTGCTTCTGCCCCTTTCAGTGGGATCTGATGAGTGCTCAGCATCTTTGGAAATCAGGCCCCTTATTTATGGGCCTAAATATGGACTTGAAAAACCTAACTTTAGGCACTCACATTGAAAAATTTGGCCTCGGTCTTCTAACTACTCTCAGTGGCACCTTGCATTGTATTGTAGTTGTCCGTCCCTGTTTAACATTTAGTTGTAGACTAGGAAAAAAATCTTTAAAGGACTATTTACTACTTAAGTTCCAGGTTATGAAATATTTACCACATGAAAGAAAACCATTAATCTTTCTCTGATAACATAGTTTGGGCATGTTTTGTTGTAGTTGTGTCAGTCCCAGGATATTAGAGAGACAAGGTGTGGGTGATGTAATATCTTTTATTGGGCCAACTTGATATTACCTCATCCACCTTGCCTCTCTCATAGTTGGCGCAGAAAGTCATGTTTTTAATATTTATATTCTTTGATGATATGATATAGATGGAAGGCAATTTTTTATGGAATGTTTTTACTTAAAATGAAATATTTTCTGCTCTATTTACTGATCTCTGAACACTTCTGCATTTTAAGAAGAAAAGAAATAATCGGAGGGAGGCTTAGGTATTGGTTTTGGAAAGCCACAGTAATTGGATTCTGGTTTTTCAAGGACATAATCAAAACACTGTGTGTCTTGGTTTTGGATTCATGGACAACTGGAAATAGAGAGAGATTCCCGAACCTTGTAGACAGTAGTATAAGGACTAGAATTGGACTGCCAATAAGCGGTAGGCAAAGGAGTGGGGTTCAATGAAGAGTACAGGATCAAGAGTGTGACATATGGGAAGCCAGAGATGAAACCACAGTTAGTTCTTTCAGGATGCTGATAAATAAGAGCCCAGAATGAGGTAAAGGACAAGGCAGATGTCAGCTTCAGGAGTGGCAGGAGTATCCAAGCAGCCTATCTGTGAAAGATGCGTGGCCCTGATGGTGCATAACAAAGAAAGGAATGGCTGAGAGTGGCAATGAAATTAGGTGATACCCCATGAGCAGTCAATGCCACCCACCTGCATCAATGGACGGGGTAACTTGAGGCATCAGTATAGAAAGGGGACAGTCTCAGTGGCAAGGGAGGGAGACACTTCTCAAGGGATAATAGGTAACCCCTCCCCCCCGGGAGTCTCTGGCACCCATTGACCAGCTAGGGTATAGGGGTGCTGATTGGTTAGCATTCCCCAGATCTCAGGACTTAGCCCAGCGCAGGGGCCATGTGGACCCTCTTTTGGCTCCATTCCAGAAGGCACTGGAACCAATTAAATGTCTGGTTATAGAAGAGCATGGATGATGGGCAGATAGCGCCCCTTTCTTGTGTTAAAGTTTAAGAAAAGTTGTGGCCTTCTGCTTATATCCATTCATGTGTCTGTCCTCATTTTGCCTCTGTGTCCACATCAATTGGCATGTACTCAGTTTGCCCTCTTCTCCACATATCGCCGGTTAGATGCAGAGAAGGGACAAGAAAGCTGTGTTTTTTGTTTGCAAACCTAAAACCAACACTTTTTTTTTTTTTATTTTGGTGTAGGGTTTGGGTTCACAGTCCACAGGATTATGAAATAGTTTATGCTTTTAATGGTTTGCACTACTCACTTATAACAAATTCAAACTAAAATAAATAATGTTGTTTTCCCCTTTAAATATTTTTTGCATGCTCATAGGACTAAGTATTTTTTTTTAAACTAACAGACCAAAACCCCTATGTGAACCCCATCCACAATATTTTAATCATATGTAATGGGTGAAATCCTAAACCTATTAAAGACAATTACAAGACTTCTATCGACTTTGACAGAGCGAAGATTTCACCCACTGTATGGCAGCATACCATAAACCAGCCCCCAACTAGCCAAAAGTCAGATAGGTCATGAATTGAAAAATAGGGCTATGTAATTTTAGTTTTGACCTGGATTCAGGTGCCACAAATCTAACATGAAACTTTCTGGTTGATATTTTTGGAATTATATGGAGTTTTGGTTTGTCTTTTATGTATCCTCTAGTATTAACTATTGCTGACTGGACTGTATCATGAGAGACAAGGTTCATGAGGTAATATCTTTTATTTGACCAACTTCTGTTGGTGAGAGAGACAAGCTTTCAAGCTCTGAAGTTTTTGTCTCTCACCAAAAGAAGTTGGTCAAATAAAAGATATTACCTTACCCACCTTGTCTTTCTAATATCTTGGGACCAACACAGCTACAACTACACTGCATGGACTGTATGATGTCTAATTTAAGACCACATTTGATTTGCAGTTATATTAGGTGCACTCAAAAGTTTCCATCAGTTTGATGGAGATTGTCGGTTCCAGTAGTGTTCCCAATCTTTAAGTATAGTGAATAGTTCTCATAGCAGTAGAATCTTTCAAAATGGAAGAAACATTTTAGGGGGAGCCAATGTTGTTTAAAGAGAAGATCTTACACACTGCTGCTCTTCAAGGTGAAATTAAGTGGAGTTTGCACTCTCTCTCTCTCTCTGAGTTAGTAAATTGGTTTCACTTACCATGACATTTCTTGCTAAGCTATTTCAGTTCCAACTGAATTTCCATGTTGATCATTGACCTTTGTTTAGCGTTTCGGAGCACTGTATAATAGTATTTAAATGCGGGTGATACTTTGCAAATTATGCAAAATTGGAATCCTGGGGTGAGTAAATCAGGACTCATCACCTGTAGTGCAATTTGATCAGCACCATACTATTTCTTTTCCCCCATCTGAAGTCTGCAGAACAACAATGTGCAGCTGTTTATGTGGCCAGGCAGGAAGCAATAAATTACAAAATTGTGCAAACATTCCTAAATCACAGCATTGCATAGGAGACTATTTAGAATTATATGAATAGTATGTGAAGGTGTCTTTCAGGCCTTCACATTTAATTTATAACTGTGGAAACCATTCTGCAGATTTTATCCCATATTGATCCTGGCACCTATTTCAGTCTAATTTGTTGATCTAAGCTTTTTAACATTGCTATGTTCAGATGAAAATCCTTTTAAATAAAATGAGGCATTCCCACCAGGGCTAATGTAGAGAAACAGAAGCCTCTTTGGGGGATATTAAGTATGGTAATTCAAAGAACAGGAAACAGAAAACAAAGAAAACAACTTTGCAGTGTAGTCAGCCTTTCACAAGATCATTTGCAAGAATTGTCTGTAAAGAACAGCTTTTTCATTTACATGACTTTAGGAATGTAAAACTATACTGTGAATGCTGAGATTTAGGGGATTTAGGACAGTTTTGCTCATGAATTCCTTTCTTTCTGACAGATGCCACAAGGTAGCATTGAGTAATTGCTCTTCTGCTCTAAGGGATGCTGGTTTCCATTCTGTCTGGGTTCAATTCTATCATCCCTCCCCTTTGACTGACACATGGGACCATTTGGATGGGTGGAATTTGGGCTGTGGTGTTGGTATACAATTGACACTCAGCTATACACTTTAACCTCATGCAACCACTGCTGCACAGAGGAGTGACTACCCCAGAGTCTATAGCAGGGGTGGGCAAACTATGGCCCGGGGGCTGCATCCGGCCCTCCAGACATTTTATTCCAGCCCTCGAGCTCCTGCCAGGCAGCAGGGTCCAGGGCTTGCCCCACTCCATCCGGGGAGCAGGGTCGGGGGGTTGCCTCGCTCCACACGGCTCTGAGAAGCAGTGGCATGTCCCCCCTCTGACTCCTACACATAGGGGCAACCAGGAGGCTCTGCAGCTGCCCCCGCCCCAAGCGTCACCCCCGCAGCTCCCATTGGCCAGGAACCATGGCCAATGGGAGCTGCAGAGGTGGCGCCTGCGGATGGGGCAGTGCGCAGAGCCGCCTGGCTGCGCCTCCATGTAGGAGCCGGAGGGGAGACATGCTGCTGCTTCTGGGAGCTGCTTGAGATAAGCGCCCTCCAGAGCCTGCACTCCGAGCCTCTCCCCATGCCCCAACCTCCTGCCCCATCCCTGATCCCCCCCCCCCCCCCCCAACCCCTTTGGTCCCCCCCCCGGGGCCCCTTCCTGCACCCCCAACCCCTCATCCCCAGCCCCACCCCAGAGCCTGCACACATAGTCAGAGCCCACACCCTAAATCCCTCCCAGAGTCTGCACCCCGAATCCCCTGTCCCCACCTGGAGCCACCTCCTGCACCCTTTTTTAGCCCCACCCCAGAGCCTGCACCCCCAGCTGGAGCCCTTACCCCCTTCCGCATCCCACCCCCAATTTCGTAAGCAATCATGGCCCGACATGCAATTTCCATACCCAGATGTGGAAAAGTTTGCCCACCCCTGGTCTGTAGCACTTGGGGCATGGCTAAGAGCTAGCTGACTAAAACATATTCATGGTGAAACAGATGTGATATTAGTAGGAGGGGGAAGCAACCAGAAGAAGTGGAGAAGTTTACCTCAGTGCCTCCAATAGTTTGCTGAAGTGTGGGTTACTGTGATTTGCTCTACATGAAACTTTTCAGACATTGCAGGTACCGTGAACATGCATCTACCTATCAATGAAGCTGTGTTTCCCATAAGAAGCCCCTGATGACCTCCTGTGCTCTGTGATCTGTACTGGCGGCCAGTTGATTCTGGGTGAAGTTTAGGGTGTTGGTGTTGATTTATAGAACCCCTAAATGGCTATTCTAGTAGAGCTGGTTGGAAAAATTCAGACAAAACACCTTTTTGTCAGAATGTGCTGATTTGTCAGAATTGAAACATTTTGTGGAGATGGTTCAATTTCAATGAAATTCCAGTGGAACTCAGGCAGGGATCCAGTGGAATATCAGAAGCCTGTCCAGTTTCCTACCAGCTAGCCCGCCCTGTTGGGGACATCAGGGCTTACCAGGCATGCAAACTGCCTTGGAGCTTGGGACCCCAGTGCTTCCAGAGTCCATGGCTTCGGTTAGTCCAGCCATGAAGACTGCCTTGAGGCCATGGATCCATTTTCATTCACAGGCAGTTTTGAAATTTGTCTGTTTTCATTCCAAACTGGAAGAAAATGAAATAGCTCTAATTCTAGAAAAAGCATCTGTCCCCTTGTTTAAACAATAGGAGGTTGATAGGAGAATGTTCCTTAGAGAGGCTTGACTCCTGAACGCATTTCCTTGGTTCACCAAAGATTCAGTGACCTTCAGGGCACGCTGCAAAACTTATCTCTTTGCTAGTTGGTTGGGAAGAGGTGGTAGGAAAGTCTCATTATGATAAAAAGGGAAATAGAAAGTTTCTAGATTATAAACATGGGGCCAATTCGTACGGATTTAAAAAAATAATGGTGTGTGTGTGTGTGTGTGTGTGCAGAGTTTTGAATAAATGTTCAATGTTTATGAATAAAAATAATTATTATTCATGTTAACACCTCAGGGTCTCTGTCTTACCTTACTAAACAAATCTCCATGTGACTGCAATATACCACAGCCCTCTTAATTATATAGGACCTAAAATTTTTTACACAGTATTTCACAGAAAGTGTGGCAAGCACTTCTTTAGCCACATCAGCCTCAGCATTTCTCACTTTGGCCAGAAGGGCTGGAGTAAATCAGTCCTGTGCTGGACGTTTTTAATTCTTAACTTTGGCCTATTTACAGTGGGCCTCCTGGTAGGCCTGAGTAGTTCTCTTAATAAAAATAATAATAAAAAAAAAACCCACAATACAAAAGAAATACATTTCCTTGCCCCTCACTGGATCATTGACTCATTATGCTGGCTTCTGGTTGCCAGCCCTTCCCCAAATAGAAGTAAACTCAGTGTTTCCCCTAAAGGGAGGCAAGCAGCTCCACCTAGGACAGACGTGGGCAAACTACGGCCCGCGGGCCACATGCAGCCTGCGGGACCATCCTGCCCGGCCGCTGAGCTCCTGGCCGGGGAGCCTAGTCCCCAGCCCCTCCCCCGCTGTCTCTCCCTCCCCTGCAGCCACGCTGCCATGCGGGCCACACTCTGGCCCGCCGCTCCCGCTGGGCAGTGTGGGGAGCACAGCTGGCTCTGGCCAGGTGTTGCGGCTGTGAGCTCCTGCTGCTGGTAAGGGGGAGGGAGGGGGGGGTTGGGTAAGGGAGTGAGGAGTCCAGGGGGGCAGTCAGGGAGAAGGGGGTGGTTGCATGGGGCAGAGTTTCTGGGGGGGGGGGGGGTCAGGGGATGGGGAACAGGGAAGGTTGGGAGTGGGAGTCCCGGGGGGCCTGTCGGGGGGCGGGGATGTGGATAGGGGTTGGGAGGGCAGTCAGGGGACAGGGAGCAGGAGGGGTTGGATAAGGGGGTGGGATCCCGGGGCGCAGTTAGGGGTGGGGGGTCCCGGGTGGGGGTGGTTGGGGAAGAGGAGCAGAGGGCGGTTGGATAGGGGGTGGGAGTCCCGGGGGGGCTGTCAGGTTGCGGGTTTGTGGATAGGGATCGGGGGAGTCAGGGGACAGGGAGCAGGGGGGTTGGATAGGCGGCGGGGGTTTCGGAAGGGGGTGGTCAGAGGACAAGGAGCAGAGGGGGGGTTGGATGGGCTGGGGATTCTGAGGGGGCCAGTCAGGGGGCGGGAAGTAGGAGGGGGCAGATAAGGGGCGGGGGCCAGGCTGTTTGGGGAGGCACAGTCTTCCCTATCCGGCCCTCCATACAGTTGCGCAACCCCGATGTGGCCCTTGGGCCAAAAAGTTTACCCACCCCTGACCTAGGAAAATCCTTTTTTCCCTGCTCCCTGTCCCCTGACTGCCCCGACTGTCTCTAGGGTTGCCAACTTTCTAATCTCACAAAACTGAACATCCTTGCCCCACCCCTTGCCCCTTCTCCGAGGCCCCGTCCCTGCTCACTCTATCCCCCTCCCTCTGTTGCTTGCTCTTCTCCACCCTCACTCACTCTCACTCATTTTCACTGGGCTGGGGTGGGGGTTGGGGTGCGGGAGGAGGTGAGGGCTCCAGCTGGGGGTGGGGGCTCCTGGGGCCAGAAATGAGGGGTTCAGTGTGCAGGAGGGGGCTCTGGGTTGGGGCAGAGCGTTGGGGTGCAAAGGGGGAGGGCTCTGGCTGGGGGTGCAGATTCTGGGGTGGGGCCAGGGATGAGAGGTTTGGGGTTCAGGAGGGGGCTCTGGGCAGAGGGAAGGGGCTTAGGGGTTCAGTGTGTGTGGGAGGGCTCTGGGCTGAGGTGTGGGGGTTAGGAAGTGGGAGGGGATACAGGCTCTGGGATGGGGCTAGAAATAAGGGGTTCAGGGTGTGGGAGGGGGCGCTGGGCAAGGGTTGGGGTGCAGGGTGTGTTGTGTGAGGGCTCCGACTGGGGGTGTGGGCTCTGGGGTGGGGCTAAGGATAAGGAGTTTTGGGTGCAGGAGGGGTCTCCAGACTGGGGCTGAAGGGTTTGGATTGTGGGAGGGAGTTCTGAGCTGGGGCAGGGGGTTGGGACATGGGAGGGGGTTTGAAGTGCAGGATCCAGGAGGGAGTGTGGGTACAGGAGGGGACTCAGAACTGTGGCAGGGGGTTGGGGTGCGGGAGGAGGTTTGGGGTGTGGGCTCCAGGCGGTGCTTACCTCAGGTGGCTCCTGGGAAGCTGCCAGCATGTCCTGCCACCGCCTAGGCAGAGGCATGGCCAGGTGACTCTGTGCACTGCTTCCGCCCACAGGCGCTGCCCCCCCAGCTCCCAATGGCCACGTTTCTGGCCAATGGGAGCTGTGGCGCCAACGCACAGGATGGGGGCTGCATGCAGAGTCCCCCTGGCCGTTCCTCCGCTTAGGAGCCAAGGGACATGTCACCACTTTCTGGGGAGCCGCACGGAGCCAGGTAGGAGCTTGCCAGCCCCGCCAACTGGACTATTAATAGCCTGGTCAGTGGTACTGACTGGAGCCGCCAGGGTCCCTTTTTGACCGGGTGTTCAGGTCGAAAACCAGATACCTGGCAACCCTACCTGTCTCTAACCCTGCTGCAGCTTTTCTCATCCATCCTCTCTCTCTTTCACCAGAGGTTTTTTTTTTTTTTAAAGGCCCTTAATTGGACTCAGGTGTCTCTAATTAATCTGAAGTAACCTCTTCTCAGTTCATAGGGAAAAGGGCCTTCACCATTCTAGGACTGATATACCTGCCTTCCAGCACTCTCTTATAGCTGTCAGGTCTGACTTTGTCACAAAAGCTAGGGCTAGAAGGGACCTCAAGAGATCCTCCAGCCCCCAGCACTGAAGCAGGACCAAGATTATTTAAATCATCCTTGACAGGTGTTTGTTAAACGTGTTTTGAAAAGCCTCCAATGACAGGGATCCACCGCCTCCCTTGGAAGCCTATTCCAGTACTTAACTGCCCTTACAGTTAGAAAGTTTTTCCTAATATCTAACCTAAATCTCCCTTGTTTCAGATTAAGCTGATTATTTCTTGTCCTGCCTTCAGTGGACATGGAGGAAAATTGATCACCATCCCCTTTATAATAGTCCTCAACATATTTGAAGACTGTAATCAGGCCTCCCCTCACGCTTCTTTTCTCAAGACTAAACATGCCCAGCTTCTTTAACCTTCCCTCATAAGTCAGGTTTTCTAAACATTTTATCATTTTTGTTGCTCTCCTCTGAACTTTCTCCAATTTGTGCACATCTTTCTAAGTGTGGCACCAAAGACACAGTACTTCAGATGAGGTTTCACCAGAGTGGGACGGATACCTCCCATTTCTTACTTACAACACTCCTGTTAATACATCCAAGAATTTTATTGGCCTTTTTTACTATCACATTTTACAGTCACACTGTTGACTCCTTTTCAATTTGTGATGCACTATTAACCTCTCCTTTTTAGCGGAAAAATATTTTTGCATTTCATTTTTTCTTCCTAAGTATAGTACTTTGCACTTGTCTTTATTGGGCTTCATCTTGTTGATTTCAGATAAGTTCTCCTATTTGTCAATGTCATTTTGAATTCTAAACTTGCTAGTAACCCCTCCCAGGTTGGTGTCATCCACAAATATTATAAACCTACTATCAACTCTATTGTCCCTGTTATTAAATAAATTAAAATAAATGTTGCCAGACCCAGGAGAAACCCTTGTGGGACCCCACTAGATACATGCTCCAGTTTATCAGCAAATCATTGACAACTATTCTTTGAGTATGATCTTATAACAGTTGTGTACCCACCTTACAATTACTAGACCACATTTCCCTAGTTTGCTTATGATAATGTCATGTGGGGCTGCGTGGGTGAGGTAATATCTTTTATTGGAGCAACTTCTGTTGGTGAGAGAGACAAGCTTTGAGCTCTGTGTGGCTTGTCTGTCTCACCAACGGAAGTTGGTCACTCACCTTGTACCTCTAATATCTTGGACCGACACAGCTACAATTACTCTGCATACATGTAGGACTATGTCATTTATAACAATGAAGAATCTCTTGGGTGTGTGGCACTCAGTGTTGTCTGTTTTGTTTGCATGTTATCATTAGTGTGGCATTCATTGCTATCATTATTCCTACTTCTTGTCTCATATTCAGGATCACATTTAGAAGTGATATCACCAGCTTCTTCCTCCTCATTCTGTATATCAATGATTGAGTTTGTTGAGAATTCTTTCCAATACTATTAAGGATGGGTTTCTAATCTAACAACATAATATGAAAAACAGCGTTTTTCAGAAAGTACTTGGTGAAGCTTTCAGTGTTTTGAATTGAGATTTTTACTTTATTGACAGATAGTTCCCAAGTCCCAATTTTTAGTAAGAGTTCAGACCTTTTCTCATTCTCTGAGCCAGTTTGCTCATCCCCAAAGGGTGATGCCAAATGATGAAACAGAATTGAGAAGTGTGCTCCATTAATCCAAACACAGAACTCCTGAATTCTCTGGCTCCAATATTTTCTTTTAATCTTAGTACATGCTGTGCTTTAGTTTTCCCCATTTGTAAAACATGTATATTACCTGCATTGTAGACCTATTGTAAGCATTTAATTAGCTAATGAGTACAAATTATTGGACTATAAAATATTGTATATAAGTGTTTCATTTACGAAGAGTGGCGCTAACCTTTTACACTGCTCTCCCCATGTGGCTGAATTACTTCCAGTCTAACTCCCCATGTTCCCTTTTTTGCTGGAGTCTGGTCAATAACAGTTCCTCCAGGGAACATGGGCCTTCTGACTTCAATTCCACTAATAATGGTACAATAAGTAGTAGGTATTTATATCTTTGCATAAAATTTGAGAATCGAGCATTAATTAAAATATGAGATGTTGCCAGAAAGGTAAAATAAGATATGAAAGTCTGCCAACTCAGTACAGGTTAACAACTTATTTTTTGTTAAAGTATCATACCTGAATGGGAAGTGGAGCAGCCAGGAAGTTTTGCAGGCTCTTGTGACAGCTAGAAAGAAAAGCTGTATTTGTAATGCGTGTTTGGGAAACCGTGGGTGAAGAAAGGAGATCATTTTGGTTCTTGAATGAGGTTTATGGCTCCACAGCAGCTGAGCCACAGGATTCCCACAGAGCCTCTCTGGTTGGGAGAGCAGAACACCACCTTCTTGCTTACGAGTCTTGTGAGAGTTCACTACATCGGTTCCCCAGAGTTGACTTTCTATCACCCTTTCATTCTATTTTTGAGGCAGTATTTATAGTAGTTTTGTACCAAACTTATATATTGAAGCTGTTGTGTGCATCAAAATGTTAGATTTGTATCCAAAGATAAAAAATTCTAAAGCTATCAGTGTTTTCTTTGTACCTTTAATTCTAGAAAAAAGATACATTTATTACCTTAAAACCATGAAAATCCATGTCATCTAATTTTCCGTATTCCCTGATGAAAAACAGTTATTGAAAATGCATGGTAAAACTATTAATAACACGAAGTAAAGCTTAACGTTGCTGTTAAACATAACATTGTGGCTCTATTTTAACAATTTTGCCTATTACTCATATGCCACTATTATAAATAAATGGTTCTACTCTCTTATGGCTACTTGTGTATAACCCCCTGTTGCATGGTGCCACGAGAGTATACCTCCAAAGCATTTATGAAAATAATGTTGAAATTAGGTCAGTGAAAACAGACCCTCCCTTCTCCAATAGTTTATCAACTAATGTTGTTTTAGTTTGTGCATAGTTACGTTTGTTCAGTTTTATCTGAACTCAAGTGACGTTTATCTTTTCACACACACAAGCTCAAAAAGCCTTTACAAAATATTGAAATTGTAGCAACAGACTTTCAAAGCATTGTCATTTGGGCAACATGCTGCATAGTTTGGCCTTCAGGCACCTATGAACAGCATTAGGAAGCAATTATATTAGCACAGCTGTATAACTGGTATTTTCACGTAAATCTCCATGTTGCTGAAATTGATATTGGATGGCAAAATGGCTTCTTAGGAAAAAAAGCAAAACTAAAATGTTATTATTTGAATCCGATTTGTTTGTATAAGTGCACTTTTTATGGAATTGTTTGTCTTGAAAGATTTGTTCAGCTTATTTTATTTCTCTTGAGATTCAGTATCACCGTTGACTGATTAATTGCTAAATCATCATGGAATTCCTATGGAAATGCATATTAATTACATCATCATTAATGTTGCATTAATTCACAATGATTTAAGAGCATTATCATAAATGCCAAAGGAATCCTGATGGGCCAATTATTTTCAAGTGTCACTAGACTATGTACGGTAAGAAATACACTACCCTCACGAGAGAGGCTGATGGATATTTACTATGTCAAAAATGAAACACGTTTGTCGAGACAGTCTAATTGGTGTTGATGTTTATATCATGAGATGTACTTTAAAATAAAAAAAGGAGGCAGTAGATTAAAACAGAGCAGGCCTGGATTAAGGCATAGGCTGTGTTGGCCCATGCTTGGGGCCTGGAATCCTGGAGTCAGCTAACAAGATCTCAGCTTTTTATTTTTTTTTGTTAATTAGATTTGTAGCCCTCATGGATGCAAATAAAAGCTTCAAAAGGTGAACTAAAGTGAAGTGGTGCCTGCCTGAGCCTGTACACAGCCTGAGTCAGTAGCTCCAAGAGTTGTAAGCAGCCCTGTTCATCAGAACTCTCAAACCTGCTGCCACCCAAGAAGGGGTAGGATATAACATGAGAGGGTCTACATGCATTGTGTCCAGTGCCCTGGATTGCTTCTACTTGGCCTGGCAGGAAAGGAATATTTTCTTATTCCTAATTAAAAGCGCACACTGGACAAAAGTGTAGCTTTACGCCTCTGCCTGTGGTGCCTCTTGGAGCCCTGGGAGAGCATACACAGCAGTAACAGCTTAGTATGATTTAGTAGGTTGCACTTCGTTAGCAGATGCCTGCTCCTCTCCACTGGCTAGCATGGAGTGGGATGGGATCATGTCCCCATCCTCTGCCTGCTTTACTGGGATTCCTTCCACTATTGTTGGTGCACAAGGGCTGAGGTTGTACCTGTCCCATGTACAAAATACAATGAGGAGAATGGCTTCTTGGCTCTTTTTCCCTTGAACATCCCAGCAGGTCTTACCACACTCTGGCCCCAGAGTAATCTAGAAATGAGTGAGAGTGCACATGGGTCTCGAACCTGTGTTCCCACACAGCTCTCACACGTTGGCTGCTACTGGGTAACACCCAGAACTATTGGAAGTGAGAGAATAGCAGAACTCTGACTTCTCCAAGAGGCACTGCCCACAAGAATCCTGACTAAGGACAATAATGATTGGCTGAAACATACAATTTGAGCCAGAAGGAGGCACAGGAAGTTGTCTGAGCAATGGAGAGACTTCCTGACAGCTGCACTGGACCTGACTCTTGCTTGATCCCTGGACTCTTGGTTGATCCTTGGGTTGGACTCGAGTTCTGACTAGGCCTGACTAGGCCAGACCACCCATGTCCCAGTCCTGACAGCTTGCTTGGACCACTAACCCCTTGACAGAGCATAACCTTCCAGGCATAGATCCAGCAGAGCCCCTTCCACCCCAAGGAACACTGGCATCTCATGAGCAGGTAGCCCGCAGTCAGGCAGACAGTCAAGTGATGCCAGGCACAGGCTATGCAGCTGGCTGCTGAAAACCAAGGTTGCAGGACCAAGTGCTCCAGCTTCTTACTGAGAGCACTGTGCTTTGGACCTGAGCCAGCACCCATCATTCCTCTGCCAGAATGCTTTGACCGGGATTGCCAAAGATTTTGAGGTTTCATGAATCAATGCTGCCTCCAGTTCCTGCTTCACCCACAGATGTACTCCTCCGAAGCAGCCAGAGTAGACCTGCTAGTCAGCTTCCTGACCGGAGAAGCATCGGGCTGGGCCTGACCTTTACGTGAGATTGAAAGTCCGGTGTTGTCTAACTGGGGCACCTTCCAGCCCAGATATCAAAGATATCAACCATCTTTGGTGATCCCAATTGCACCTGCACCACAGAAGCTGCCCGGCATAAGCTCCGACAGTGGCAAGGTACAGCTGCCTCCTATGCAGTGCATTTCTGCTGGCTCATGTCAGAGATGGCCTGGAATGAGGTGCCCCAACTACAACAGTTCTGGGTGTGGTCTGTGAGAACCACAGCGGGAGTATGACTGCCCCATAGAATAGCAACCAGGGATGAAGAAAGATTCTGTTTGGGTGCATTTATGCCATGTCCGAGCCTGAGCTATCTGCCCTGCAGGCTTACCTTCAAGAAAACCTGCCCAAAGAGTTTATTTGCAAATCCACCTGTCCCACTGGGGTGCCAGTACTTTTCATGAAAAGGAAGAATGGAAGCCTCTGAGTGTGTGTGTGTGTGTGTGTGTGGTTACCGGGCTCTGAACCAACCCATAATCAAGAATTGCTATCCACCATCACTCATGCGAGTGGTAAGATCATGTGGAGGCTGTCTGGGTATACACCCGGGATGGCCTAAATTACTGATTCCAAGCCACATACAACAATCTTCAGAAGTTCGGGACTGGGGCAGGCAACCCATATCTGTACCACCATCAAAAGGCCATGCCAGCACAGCCTCTTCATTAAGGTGGAAAAGTCTGTAGTTCACCAGTCCTCCATAGAGTTTCTAGGGTTGCTCCAATTCCCAGAGGGTGTCAAGATGCACTCCTGCACAGTGAAGGCGGTCCTCGTTTGGGTGACACTGTGGAATGTTTGAGACCTGCAGCATTTCCAGAGATTTGCTAACTTCTATCATAAGTTAATCCTGAGGTTCCCAGAACGAGTCGCCCTCCTCACCTCCCTGCTTCACAAAAGCATTCAGTTCCACTGGGTCTCTGAGGCTCAACAGTCCTTTCAATGCTAAAACTCGCATTCACTTCTACCCCTTTATTGGTCCACCCAAATCCCACAGAAGCCTTCATCATGGAAACAGATACTTCCAACATAGTGATTGGGGCAGTGCTTTCCCAGAGGTGCAGCCTCCCAACAGGGTTGCATCTATGTACTTTCTATTCCAGAAAACTCACCCTTGCAGAACAAAACTCTGAAATCCTGGATAAGGATCTCCTGGCAATTAAGGTTGCCTTTGAGGAATGGTGCCACTATCTTGAGGGGTCTGGTCCCCAGTCCAGGTGAATACCAACCATAAGAAATTGGAATATCTGCAAAGGGCCAAGGCCCTTAATCAATGAAACTTCTCTGGGCCCTATTCTTCTCACACTTCTATTTTGTTATCTCCTGTCAGAGTCTAAAAAGAGAAAGGTCAATGTGCTGTTCTGAAAAGGAAAGCATCTTGCAGACCTGAAAGGCCCGAGCCCTGAAGCCTCAAGCATTCTCAAGCCCCAGAACTTTCTTGGCATGTCCCCTTGTTGAAACCTGTCTGCCTGGATCTGGTTGGGCTCAACCCAGGCATCCCCTCCCCCACCAATGACCAGAAAGTGTTAAACAAGAAGGCACCGGATGTCTGCTAAGGGATACTCTACATAAAAGAAGGCCCCACAAGAGTTGTAGCTCTGCACGCCTTCCATGATTCCCCCCAGCAGGTCATTTTGGCTGTACCAAAACCCAACAGCTTGCCTCACAGTTCTTTTGGTGGCCCCACATGTGAGCCATAATACAGACCGATACTTCCTCCTGTAACTCCTGCACCCTTGCCAAGGCACCATCTGATAAACCCTTCAGACTCCTGCAATCCCTTGAGGTATCATCCAGACCCTGAGCAATCATCACCCTAGACTTCCTATCAGAATTACCCAAATCCAACAAATTTAGAACAGTCTTGTGTGCAGTGGACCACTTCTCCAGATGGCCCACTTTATTCTCTGCACTGGGCTGCCCTCCTCTGGGGAAACTGCTCAGCTCTGGGTGAACCATGTCACTTGTCTTAATTGTCTTCCAGAGTGCTTCAATATGTACACCGCTTCTGGAGAGAGGCCGTCTGAGTATTAGTCGTTTTGCGCCAGCCCTTCATCTGCGTACCACCCCCAGAAAATGACCAAATGGAGAAAATTAATCAAATTCTGGAAACAGTACTTCTGGTGCCATATTAATCATCATCAGAATGATTGATCCTGTCTGTTACCCATGGTGGAGTTTGTGTACAACAATGTAGAACATGCTTCCACAGGGCAAAGCACTTTCTATTCAATTATAGGTACCCCCCCTCATTTCCACCTGGAACTACGCACGATTTCCTCCAACCCTGCATCTGCAAACCAGGTACAACTGATATGTCAGACCCAAGGGATGTGAAAGCTCACCTGAAAGATGCTAAGAGGAGATACAAGCACTATGTGGATTAGTGTCAACAGCAAGGTCCTTTCTTATCTGGGAGCCACAAAGTGTGGTTGTCCACCAAATACCTACACATGGATAGGCTATCCCGCAAGTTAGACTCCCAGTTTCTTGGTCCTTATCAAATTCTCAACTAAGTCAACACAGTCACTTTTAAGCTCCCCCTGCCTCAATCCCTTTGGATACACTCAAAGTTCTACATGTCATTGCTGAAGCCTTTTGTGCAAAACCCCTTCCCACCCCTTCCCCCTCTGGTTCATGTCCAAGATCATGCTGAATATATTGTCCACAAAATCCTCAACTCCAAAAGAAAACAGGGCAAACTTTGATATTTGGGTAACTGTGAGGGCTGCAGACAAGAAGAATGTTCCTGGGAGCGCATGGAAAATGTCCAGGCTCCCGACCTACTGAGAGCCTTCCATGACTCTGATCCTGGGAAACCAGGCCCTAGGCCACCCTGATGTGCTCTAGGGGAAGGGGATAATGTAAGTCCATAGGTCTCGAACCTGGGCCCATAGGTTACCAGCAGCCCTCACACCCTGAGCATTGCTGGGCAGCTGATCCAGAACTACTGGAAGCGAGAGTTCTAGCAGAACTCTAACCCCTCCCAGAGGTACTGCTGATGAGGGGCGATGACGGGCCCTACTGATTGGCTAGTTCATACAATTTAAGCCAGAAAAGTTGTCCAAGCAACTGAGAGACTTCCTGACTGCTGCACTAGACCTGACCCCAGTTCTTGGCTCCTGTACTCTGACCCTGGCTTGGACTCTGGCTCTCACCACTAGGCATGACCACCCCTGCTCCAACCACTAAGTCAGGCTGCCCATGTCCTGGTCCTGAAAATGTGTCATTGAGAGACAACATGCTAACATTGGAGATTGCCTGGCAAGAGCTCTGAAGGGAGATGATTCTGTTGGCTTGATGGGTTTGATTGTAATGGAGGAGCTGAGAGCGTGCGCTAGAGAAGGTATAGAAAGAAGCAAAGATAGTGGAAGATTGACAACAGAATGGGACAATAATAGCATGAGTCTGTGTTAAGGGTTTGATGAAAGTTAAATTGCTGAAGATGAAACGACGTGTGTAGCTTTTGTTTACAAATGTAATTATCGGTCTATTTGTATTTTAACCAAATTTGACACAAACATTGGCTCCTTGGATCCTGAAGAATTAGAGGTTAAGATATTCTTGTAGAGCTATGTGAACTATTCAGAAAAAAAGTGAAAATTTTAAAATTCAAATTTTATACTTTTCATTTTGAGTTCATAAAATAATCATCCAGTTTCAGAAAATAACCTATCTGGGTAATACAGTAGGCCATAGTTTGTTTTGATTATTTTTTTAAATTAAAGACCTCAACATTGTGACTTTGTTTTGACAAAGATAATTTTTGCATATGAAATCACATTTCTGCAAATTTTTTTCTGCTTACTTGGTCATTTCCTGAACTTTTAACAAAGATCAAAATATCAGCTTCATGAGTTAACTGAAAGGAAATTGAAAATAGCTCTTGCAAAGTTTTAAACAACTTGTAAGGGCCACCACTCCAATTGTTTCTCTACCACAGCTGCCAATATTAGCAATATTATAACCACCACAAACATAGAATGAAAGACGCACTCCATTCTATACGGGCATTTTCACCTTCTCAAAACATTCCTTTTTTCAAGAAGAAAATTTCTTATACTTAATCTGAATATAGAGCTGAATATAGAGCTGATTAGGTTCAACTAAATTGCATGAATCAGTTTTGCGTTATGAGGGATTTCGAATTTACTTGTTCTTTTGGAATTTTAGAAGCAAGCTTGTATTTAAAAGGACAACCTTTTGCAGATTACCTTTAAAAAGGAGTGTGGTGTGGGTGGGAGTTATAGACTGAGCAAATTAGATATCTGAACTAGAGTCAAGCAGGTGAATAAAGGTGGCTTGTGCTGGGGGAAGAAAAGTAAGTGTAGTTCTCATCTCAATGAGATTCCAGAAAAGTAATATTTTACTAAATACCAATTTTTAACAGGAAAAATCGGTAGGCTAGAATGTTTGACATTCGGAGAAGGTCTCAACATGATTGGCTTTTCTAAAACATGGTAGAATGAAACAACGTAATCAAATACTATAATAACTATACAGTGGAAGCTAGGTTGGGTTTTATTGGTATTGAAACAGTGCTGTACATAGGATTCCATAGACTCTACAGAACTAACTTCTGATCAGGAAGAGGACCATGACTGAGGAAGAATCTTTATTGAATCCCAGGCTACAAGAATACAAGTATAAGACCTAAACCTGCAAAGAGAACTATTGGGGTGTGTGTGCACAAAGGTCCATGTGGTTCTGTTTGCAGAATCGGGGCCATATCTTTGCTGGTAGGTATACAACCAATGTCCAGATCAACACAGTGAAGTTAAATCATATGGCCAAATCCACCAGTGATGTAAGAAGGTGCAACCTCATTGATTTCAGTGGAAATGATTCCGTGTAGATCAGTGGTTAACCTGATCCAGAATATTTATTGCAAAAGAGTTTAAGGAAGAAAAAAAATATACTAGAAGGGTGATAATGGGTAATTTCAGTTATCCAGACTTGAATGTCATAGTGAGATGTAGTTTGAATAAAATGTTTCACAATATCAACATCATAAAATATTTTTTTAAATAACATATCACAAGCAACGTCTTCTCTGAACAGCTCATTCTGAGGCATGACAGGACTAGTTACTCCTGTTCCCAATTAATACGCAAAAGATCAAAATGTATTGGTTAAATCTTATTCAGAACCTCCTACATTTACCCGGATTTCTATATTAGGGGAGCTGTGGTATGCAGCCTACAGAACTCAATTTCTGCACATCGAATTCAGGAGAAGAGACCACTGGTCAAGTTAGAGGAACAATGTTGTGCCTAATTTTAGATGTTTGTGGCTGGTATTTTTATTTTGAGATAGAACATTATATACTTAGTGTTTCTTCTTTCATAAAACTCCCAGATGTCAGCCTTCTCTCTCTTATATCCAAGCTCTGTGGGAACTTCCTGAAAAATGGAAGTAGAAATCAGATATTCTAAATGAATGTCAGCTGACCCCAAACCATTCTGAAATAATACTTCTTGGAATGTGCTAGTGTAAATCTGCACCACTATAATTAAGGCGGTGTGTTTGTCAAGACATGACTTCCGTAACAAAAGCTCTGGCTTTCATTTATTGTTTTTTATCATGGTGTCTGTTACCCTGGCCAGCCCACTACTGGAAGAATCTTCCACAAATGTTAACAAGTTTGGCTCTCTATATGTCCAACGTAGAGAGTATGAGAAAATCATGGCATGTGATCATACTATTAAAGCCCATAGTCATATGCACATTGTGGCAGAGCTAACCTTGCACATGTAAACCTTTAGGGGTTCAGGGTGCATCTTTAGTGTTTTTTTAACATAATTTTTTTGTATGGAATAAACATATAGTATGAGAGTAGACATTTCCAGCTCTGGCACTGACTTGCTGTGGGACTTAGTGCAAGCCATTTAAGGTCTGATTCTGCAAGATATTGAGCATCTCACGTGACATGCTGGGCAATTTCTATTCCTGCTGACTTCAGTGGGAGTCAAAGGCATTCAATACCTCCAAGGATCAAGCCCTTACTGTCTCTGGGTCAAACTCTGCTTGCCTTTACTCTCACAAAGGAGGACCATTGAAATCAATACGACTACTCACATGAGTAAGATAAGCAGGAATTGGTCTTCTCTGGCTCATTTTCCTTATCTATAAATGTTGATAAAATGGTACCCACTTCATGCTTAATATCTATAAATTGCTTTGAGATCCTTCTTATAGATTTATAGAGTTTTTAAGGCCAGAAAGGACCATTAGATCATCTAGTCTGACCTCCTGCATTGAGCCCAAAAACTTGTGTTTGGTTAAAGCGTATCTTCCACAAAGGCATCCAGTGTTGATCTGAAGACATCAAGAGTTAGAGAATCTATCACTTCCCTTGGTAGTTTGTTCTAGTGGTTAATCACCCTCACTGTGAAAGTATTTTGCCTCATTTCTAATCTGAATTTGTCTGGCTTCTAGCCATTGGTTCTTGTTATGCCTTTCTGTGCAACATTAAAAAGCCCTTTCATAACCAGCATTTTCTCCCAGTGCAGGTACATTGACACACTGTAATCAAGTCACCTCTCAGTCTTCTTTTTGGTAACCGAAACTTATTGAGCTCTTTAAGTCTCTCATTCTAAGGCCTTTTGCTCCAGCCCTTAACTCATGTTTGTGGCTCTTTTCTGCACCCTCTCCCACTTTGCAATTCCATTTCAAAGTGTGGACACCAGAACTGGATGCAGAATTCAAGTATCAGTAGAGGCAATGTGTGTGTGTGTGTGTGGGGGGGGGTCACATGCCCCCCAGATTTGCTGCTTGGCTTGTATTGAACATATTCAGTAACACTGCTGAAGCCAGCTGCCCCTCTTCTGCCCCCCCTCTATTGTCAGGCACAGATCACCTGAGTATCAGCATCATCAATACTGTATACAGCATTAAAATTGCCTCCCTATTCCTCCTCGCTACTCCCCTTTTTATACGTCCAATAATCACATCGACTCTCTTTTGCCACTGCATCTCATTGGGAGTCATGTTGAGTCGCTTGTCCACTATTATGCTTGAGTTCTTTTTGGAGTCACTACTTTCCAGGATACAGCATGGATCTATTAAGTTTTTTTTACTGCACCCATCATTATGGTATCTGAACGCCTTTCAACTGGCATGCTCACACATGTGGTTCCTTCTTCATTCCCTGGTGAAAGATGAAAAGTATTGTAATATATTTCAACTCATTAACAAATCTCTCTTTCCAAATATATAAATTCGCTATGTTTACTTACTACAATTGTTGGTAAAGGCAGGGGCAGGGGACATGAATACAAAACAAAAATGTAATTGTCTTTCTTGGGATAATAATCTCTCCCCAGTTGTAACCAGGAAGGTTTTCAGAAGTGTGAAAAATACGTTCTTCTCATATTGTTTTTCTATTGCATCAAATATACCTAGTTAATCACATGCTTGGTTGATATATGTTTCCGAGAGATATATTGTATCTGCTAAATAATCAAAAATAGCATAGAATGTATACAGTTTATAGATGTACCATGACTTTGGTAATTTGAATCTATATTTTTATTCTGAGTAAAAATGAAATGCAAACTGCTCCATCTTTTCCCAGACCTTGCTGTACAACAGATTCTTTTTCATGCAGTCCAAATTGGGGGGGGGGGGGGGGGAAGAGAGATTTCTCATTGCAGTAAATAAAACAAGGAGTCTGAAAACCAAAGAGAAGCTGTGTCAGACTGTAGGCTGGAAAATCAACAAGAGCTAGAAATAGCAAGTAAGATTAAAGGTACCAATGTAACCACAAGGCTATTCTCAGGCAGCTTTAGAATAGTTAAAAAAAAGAAAAGGAAAAAAATGCTTAGTTTGTAAAGTGAATTATACTTACTTTTAACAGTAGATGATTACTATTTACTGTAGGGGTAGTAAACCTCAGAAAGTTTGCCTTTTTAGTCTATCGTGTCCTCTGAATGGATTTAGTAAGAATACCTTTTCCCAAGGGAAAGATGCTGCGGCTACTGATTCTGTCTGCCTATCTAATAAGATTTTGTACTGTGTCCATCACATTGATGTCTGAGCATCTAGAATTCATAGGGTTGAGCACTGTTCCTAATTGTATATTATTTTATATTAGAGTTATCTCCTCAGTGCTTTGGGCAAGATCTAGTAAGAGCTATATAAAGTGATTTGATCTGATTCTTAACATCGAGGCAGCCAAAAATAAAGACATTTGCAACCAGAGTCTTTCAGCCTTTAATTCTCTTGACAAAAGGAAATGACCCCAAACCAGTTAAAAAATTTGGAAAACTCAGAAGGTTTAAGAGACCATGAACACCTTGAACATAGTTCAGAGCACACAGATGACACTCACTAAATGAGGCAAGTTACAGCATTCCAGAGCTTTGGAGCGTAGTTAACAACAGATTTGGACACTTGCCCTATTTATATCTATCTTTACGTATAAAATAAATCCGGTGCCCAAGCCATCTGGCACATACTGAAGTGTAGAAATCAGATGATGAGACTGATAGTAAAGTCCCTTGGAGAAGAATTTTAAAATTAATTTGGAACTTTGAAGGAAATTAAAGCAGTGACTAAAGAGAAGGCATAATCTAGTTATAATGGACACTGTGGGATAAAGTATTAGTTTCAGAGAGGTTATAAAACAAGTGAGATTTCCTTCTTTCTAATCTACCTCACTACTTATCTAGAGTCCTATTTTATGCCCATGACCATGGTGCCTAAGACAAAGTGTACTAATGGATTCTGGAATCTGAAGATCCACGAACTATTCTTACTCATTTTTATATTGTGCCTTACAGACACAGAAGACACAGTCTCTGTCCCGAAGAGTTTACATCAAAAGGGCCTCAGAGGTGCTGACTTCTTGAAACAACTAGAGGTGTCAGTGGGAGTTGTGGGTCCTTAATACCTTTCAGGCGTAGGCCCTTAGTTATTTGGCACCTTTCTGTGCTGTCATTTAGGAACATCTATTCCAGAGATCAGCAACCTTTGGTACGCAGGCTGTCAGGGAAATCCGCTGGCGGGCCGGGACGGTTTGTTTATCTGCAGCATCCGCAGGTTCAGCCGATCGCAACTCCCACTGACTGCGGTTTGCCGCTCCAGGCCAATGGGGGCTGCAGGAAGCGGCGGCCAGCACATCCCTTGGCCCGTGCTGCTTCCCACAGCTCAGGCCAGGTTTTCAAAAGAACTCAGCTAAAGTCTTGAGAATCTGTCTATAGATGTTGGAATGGCAGCTGCAGGTTGCTGAGACTCTCTAACAATCTAGACCCTTACCTAGGTGCCTAAATGGGAGTTAAACATTTTTGAAAATCTGGCCTCAGTTATTAGTGCTGAGCCCTTGAAAACTGGACCCAGGTCTCTCTTGAAAATTTGGTCTACTTGTGTCTCCCACCCCACTCTGTTTTCCTTACTCAATAATAGTAATAATTAATAATAAAAAGCTTTACGACTAATAACACACAAAGAGCAGCAATGTACTCTGAAATATTTTTATTTTAGATTAGGGGAAACAAGAAGAAGAAAGAGGAAATGTAAACTCTCTAGCATAGCAGGCGTCTCCTCTGTAGTAGGCTGCAGCAATTCGTAGAACAAAATGACTGTCAAACTCTATGTGTAACGCTGACAGACCCTGGTCGTCAGCGCGTCGTATCGAACCGGGAGCTTCTGGAGCTGAGTGCATGAGTCTCTACCACATGAGCTAAAAGCTACTTTTAGCTAAGGCTGTAGAGCAGACTCATTCATCTCTCTCTCTTTCCCTCCCTCTGTGGTCTCAGTGCCACTAGATGGGACACAACACCCCACCCAGGAGGTGTGTGGGTTACATATGCCCCGGGAGAATTCTTAGAAATGTAAATGTGCAGCATGTAAGAAACTAAAGCAGCAGTTTCATAGCTCGAAGCATTACATTCCCTTCTCTTTTTGTGGTGCTAGCCTCCTCGCCTTCGTTTGTTGCACATATCGGTCTCTCACTATTCCTGCTTCCTTTACTAGTTTCACACCCTTCCCCTGTGTTTCAGAACCCTCCATCCCATAGTAATATCAGTGTCATTTTTCCTTTTTGTTAATTTTAACCTCTCTAGCCCTCCTCTTAGTTCACTACTTCTCTTGTCAGTTTTACCCCCCACTTCCTGCACGTCTCAGACCTCCATTTCTGGTCACTTTCAACAGCCTTGGGAATCAAATTATCAGTAGTGGCTAGCAGCAGGCTGGATTACACATGAACTCTGATAGTGACACATGGACCAGGCGCCAGTGGGTTACGTTATATTGGCAAGTAACCAAGAGAAGAGGAAGCATACCCATGTTAAAGAGAACGGGAGACAATACACAATGGTACTGTGCATCTCAGCAGCTTCAGATGGCACATTCTTTGATAGGCTGGACTGTGCAGAGTCTAAAAGTTTTGAAATTAGTTGTATTTTCATAGAGTAAATTTGTTGTTATTTATTTTTTGAAAGGGGTCCTTGGAGGGCTAACACTCTCTTTAGGGATAAAAGGAAGCTATGTTTTCACAAACCGAAATAAGAAGATAAAACACGCACACGAGTAATATTAAAAAATCTGTATTAAAAGAACATTATTTAGGTTGCAAAGTCAAGCACTTGAAAGGTAGGAAATACTAGGTTTGCTGTTGCCTGTGCAGCCTTAATTCTGCCCCCTTGTACATCCTGTGCACTGAATGAAGCAAGCATCTTGTGGAAAAAGTAATAGATGACTATGTAATTAAAGACTGTATCATAACGCGTACGCACAAGGACGCTGGAATTAAAATTGTGCAAGCAAGTGCAAATCTAACACTTCCTAACTTTTGAGTGCTTGAGTCTGAAAACTAAATAACTTTCTTTTAATATAGCTTTAAATGTAATTTTCTAGGTTGTTTTAAAAGGAAAAAGGTTCTATCATGTGTGACTGTAGCCATCCCTCCCCCATCATCATCATCATCAGAGTTTCAACTCTGAACTCTTAGCACTGCAGTACAAATTGCTGCTGCTGGATCTTCAGAACTAACTACATGGGCTGTAAGCAGCAGAAGGCTGGTTTGTAAAGGGGGATCCCAGCCTGGCCTGGCTCTCTTCCCTCTTTCTCTAGCCCCCACTAGGAATTGGCGTAGCTCCTGCCCCACTTGGTGCCCACAGAGGGTGGGGTGGACTATGTGGTGGGTTCGGATGGTGGTTGATCTTGAGTGCAGTTTTTCTGTTTTCTTTCCTATTCCCTACCTTTGGGAGTTAGAGGATCTGCAACTCCATCTCCTCAGAGGGACAGGGGGATGGCTGCTAGGGAACAGGTGTTCAGCCTGAGTGGTGAGGTTGCAGTGTGAGGTGAAGAAACCTTGCCCCATGTTGATACTCTCAGAAGAGGGCAGAGGCCACTGGGCCCATGAGCCAGGTCTGGGGATGGGGGGACCCTTTCCTAGCCCACTATAGCTGCTCTGGCAGCTCCCAGATATTTCTGTTGCTGCTGCTTTGATGGTGAAATGAGCCTGGCCTTAGAATTTGTGCATGCAGTTATTATTCTGACAGTCTGCCAACATTTTTCCTGAGGAACGCAAGCAAGAGAAGAGAAACAGGAATTTTTAACAGTTTATACCTCAGCAAAAAATGAACAGAATTTCTCGAGACAATGAAAAAGTGCTTCTCTAGCATGAGCACATTCCACCTGCCCAATATCAAAGGCCTGCTGCAAACAATGGTGTGAGAGTTTCTCACAGGAATGGTTGCAAGAATCCTTCGTACGGGAAAGTGTTAGGCTAAATATAGAGGTTGCTACCGGCTCCTCCTATAATGTGTGTGTACGTAGATATAGATATAAAGAGACCCATTCCTCCTCCTCTTTCCTCACTCTTACTCAAGTTTGTGGTAGCAAAGAGAATTCTAGTACTTGAAAGTTTTCATACATGGCAGTTTAAATAGGAGAAGGATGTCCAAATTGTGCGTTTGGATATTCGCATTAGCACCTCAGGATATAAAAAGCAGAGAGAGAGGCCTGAACCAGAACACCAGATTGGAATCCTCTCAAGGGGCAGTTAGGATCCAAATCTGAACTTCGAGGCTCAGTCACATGGGTCTGCTGAAAAGAGCATTTCTATCCCAAAGAGCCAATTTTGAGGGTCCAAATGCAGGATTTGACCATTTTGTTAAGATTCCCATTTTTGAAAACTGGGCTTCCCATGTTTCACAGTTAGAATCCAGAATATTCTTTGCAAATTTTTTTATTTTTTCTAAGCAAATTGGAAGTGTCTTGCTCTCAGTCATTCTTTGCAGTAATGTAATGAGTGTTACAGCTGTTTCTTGTAGCAAGTTAAAAAAAAAAAGTTATTCAATGGAAAGCACCAGGTCTGATTTTAATAGGATTTTATGTTAGTGCAGTTCTAGAGTTGGTTTTATTTTATTTTAGCTTATTGTCTTCCCCTCTTTGGGCTAGGCTTTAACTATCCAATGTTGTAAGCTTCCAATTTTCATGACTGTTGCAACTCTCTGGCAAGAAACAGAAATGATTGCATTGGCTTTAGTAGGAGGCTATTTTTCATTTTTAGATTTATTGAGATCTGAATCACAATTTCCTTTAAAATTCCATATTTAAATTTTGGACAGATCTGATAATCCTATTAAAAAAATAAAGGGATTGAGCTACTTCCATTGAGAACTTTGCTTATGAGCCTTCTGGTAGAGATATGTTGGTGACAGTTATAATGTTGTGTTTATGAAGCTTAGAAATATTAAGATTAAGATTTGGAATCAAATCTATCAGGAATTGTGCCCTGCAGTAGACTGGGGGAGATTCTTATCTGAAACTAAAACAGCAGTGTCATGTTAAAAACTTCTTTAAAAACCAACCAAACAATTTTGTTGTTCTGTTATTTTTGGTATTTATTCAGTTATAATAAGACAATTTTAACCACTCAAAACTGATGCCAGCCACACTGTTGCCGAGGTGTTAATACAAGAACTTCACCTGCAGTACTCTGCTACATTATGCATTAGCTGGTAGGAGAATAAGCATTATACATTAACTGGTAGGAGAATTTTTGTTGGCTTCTGCTATTTTTTTCTGTGTGTAGATTTCTGTTCCTCAAATGGGTGGATGTGAGTCGTATTTGTAATGTTCTTTATGCCAGGTCCTTCAAAGTGCTGAGTGCCTCCTGAGAAATGCTGAGTTCCTTAAAATACTACTGAAGACAGTGGCCATTATGGGCACTCATCCTCATAGTCTCTAGTACTGTAACTGGTAGAGAGAAAGCTGCCCCATTCCTCCAGCATGGAATTGACTGTCATCACCAAGCTTCACTCTTGTGCCCATCCTATAAGAGACAACAATGGGGACCAGGCCTCGCCTAGGGTGCTAGGATTTGGGGGGGCGCCATTTTCTTCGGCAGCGACCGCGGTGGCCAGATCTTTGGCCGCCCTGGTTGCCGCCGGCATTTAGGCAGAGGGAGCTGGGGCAGTGCAGCGGGGGGAGGGCCGCCTGCAGCGGGGGGGGGGGCGTGGCACGCAGAGGAACTCCCCAACCCAGCTCACCCCTACCCCGCCTCCTCCCCGAGCATGCAGTGGGTGCTTCACTTCTCCCGCCTCCCAGGCTTGCGGCACCTAAGCTGATTGGCGCCGCAAGCCTGGGAGGCGGGAGAAGTGAAGCAGCAACAGCGTGCTCGGGGAGGAGGCGGGGCAGGGGTGAGCTGGGGCAGGGGGGGTGCCTCAGGGTGGGGGGTGGGAAGCTGCTGTGGGGGGGTGCCTCAGGGTGGAGTGGGGGAGCTGCCATGGGGGGGGGGACTCAGGGTGGGGGCTCGGGGGCGGGGGGGGCACACACAGTGGAAGTTTCACCTAGGGCACGAAACATCCTTCCACCGGCCCTGATGTGGACAGTGGTATGGTAAATTATTGGAAAAGGTAGTGGCCAAAAAATGAAAAGCTGGCCCTGGTAAATAGTGGTATAGAGCAGCATTGGCCCTGGAATGAAACGACTTGTTCAGCTACTTGCAAGATCTATCCTCCCCGACCCTGCCTTAAAAGAAAAAGGATGAGCTATATTCTGCAATGATTTTCACTTCCTTCATAATGCAGTTTTTAAAAAATTGTAACTCAAAGCTTGGGTTTTAAAGTTATTTGAAAGTCTCCTCCTTATTGGCTCTCTCCCCTCCCAACTCTTTAGAGTAACTCAGTTTAAGTACCCTGGAAGAGGTAAGGTTTGAGTCAACCCAGCTAGGATTTAAAACTGTTGTTTTGAGGAGATGAGTGGTATTTAGACCATGAAGTCATCCCATGATGATACATTTTCCAACCAGCGGCATGTTTAAAAAACAAACCAAACCCTGCATTTTCCAAGGCCTGGGAGAAACTTATTTTACTGTGTATGCTTCACAGCACTGCTACAGAAACCTATCAGCAAGAGACGGGACAGTGAAGCTATACAGAAAGCCAAGATCCTTTACTCATCATGTATGAATGAGAGTAAGTAACTTGATTTTATTTTGGGGCCTGGGTGGGCTGTATATTACCCATATTAGGCTCTGACGCGCTAACAGAAGAAAGCAGTAAAAGCTTAGGCCCAGACCCTGCGGTTGTACCCATGCAGGCCGTCATTTGTACTCACCGAACTCAGTGAGGCTCCAAGCAAATGAAAGATCCACTCACATGGATCCAATTGCAAGTTCAGAGTCTTGTTTTGTCAATAAAGTCAGGCAATGTGCCTCTGATTATACAAAGGCACAAGATACCATATTTACATAGTTCTCCTTTGAAAAGTGATTATGCATTAAGGGACTCTCAGAATGATGTGGGAGCATTGACTGACAGGTTAAATGAGTAAATTGTTTCATAGAATCCTCTGATGGGATTGTTCAGCTGGCAATTAAGGACCAGATGGCTCCAAACTTTACCATCTCGGCTTGTGCCCTCAGGCTTCTCGCTCTGAACCCCTGAGTCTATGTCAGATAGCCAGTTTTCAGGCTCTGCAATAAATATTTGTCATCCCTGCTCTTCAACACTAACGAAAGTCTCTCCTTTATTATCATACTAGTATGTACAGTTCTGGCCTGAGGATTTTGGAGAGCGTAAGTGAGGTGATACTTTGGGACACACCCCAAATTCAGTGGAGTCATTTGACATTAAAAGGATGGGTGGCAGAGTGAAGGAGATCAGGATCTTTAGGTCCCTCAGTCTTTTGCTGGCCCGCCCCTGCTTGTTCTCTTTGACCTTAGTGAATGACTTCCATCAAGTAGTTTTCATAAACAAGCTAGAAACAATGTTCATTTTTTCTAATGAAAATTGAAATTCTTCTTTGCATTCCTATTTCCTCTACATTGGGGCACCCAAATGGTAGGGCCCACAAGCCAACTCTTCAACTGGGCCCTGACAGCAGAACCCTCTCAAAGTATCTCCGGGATGGCTTGCAGTATTCCTTGCTCTCTCCTCTCATCAGTGCAGCTGTAGTGTCTACACCTGGCCCTAGCCTAGGTTGTGGTCTCTTGTAACTCTATGTCCACTTTCAACTCTCACAGTTTCTTCATCAGTCACATTTGTGTATGTCTCTAGAACCTCCACTGCCCAAAAATCTCATTCTGCCCTAATGTCTCCACAAGGTGCTGGTACTGTGAAATCTGTTTTACTTGTGGCTCTTCTGGATCAAATGCAGTTAACAATTTATCTTTAAAGTTTCTGGAATCTCTTGAGTCAGTTCCTTGAGGGGGTGGGGGATCAAACCTGGTAGACTTGGTTCCTCAACATTTTCCTCTGTTGTTCTCCCAGGATTTTTTTTTAGAAGTTGTTTCCACCCCCCGTCTTATGGAGTATTTATTTTCTGATGCTCCAACATGCTGTGAAGCTGACTGCCTACATGTTTTTTCTGTTGCACACTCCACTCCACTCTGTTGCACACTCTGGCCACTCCCACTCCCTCTCAATTTTGTTTGCAAATAGCAATCAAACTCCTATGCCAGTTGTTGAGCAATCACCAGCAGGATTTTGTCACTGCATGTTATTTCATTCCCTGTTAGCCCACAGCCATTATTTAAAAGGCAAGTTTTTCATCCCGTTTTCTTAAACAACAAATGACATTTCTGTCAGTCTTAGGGTGTTCCATAGAGTCCATCACTGTAGTCCTAAAATGATTCTTACTTTATATTTTAAATCTGACCTAGATTATCACTATGTATTATTTATCTGAAACATTTCTTCCATTGGCTATGATGAACATACCGTAGAATTAGAGTGTAGAGAGGTTTACATTCCAAGTACAGGCACAGTGCAGCTGAATGCAATGCAAGTTTCTCCTTGCCCAGGCTATCAATGCTTGATTTGGATAAACTGTGATAAAGGAGTCATATACACCTCTACCTCGATATAACGCTGTCCTCGGGAGCCAAAACAATCTTACCGCGTTATATCGAACTTGCTTTGCTCTACCGGAGTGCGCAGCCCCGGCCCTCTGGAGTACTGGTTTATCGCTTTATATCCGAATTCATGTTATATTGGATCGCGTTATATCGGAGTAGAGGTGTACTCTTATTTTCAGAGGCGTCTTTTCAGCAAAAGACCACCCAAGGCATTAGGTTTGAGCTATTCTGTTTAGTCTTGCCTAGAAATTTATCAGTCTATAAACCTTTCTATCTCATTGGCATGACTTTATACCCACTACTGGGTTTGAATTGCCTGGAACTTTAATGTTGGCACATCTTGTCATTTAAGATAAAATTGAAAAAGTTGATGCAAAGCCACTGTTAAGTATACTGAAGCATTCGCTGTTCCGTTGGCCTGTGCTGGAATCTAACATCGGACCTGAAGGACAATGGTCAGAAAGGAAGTTCAGCATGCTCCAGACCCTTGCAACTTTTCGTGGTCAGTACAGTAACTCTGTCTTCATCCGTTTGTATGTGGCTCCTGATGACAAAACCTCCAATAAACACATCTTAAAGGTACAGTATAACATTTCTAATATGCTACTTGTCATAGCTATGTGATCCATTTTAAAAAGTGAGTTCAATTCTGTGTTAATTTAAGTTTAGCTGTAACCGTTAGTACCCAGTGGTTTTTATATATACATGATCACCCATATATGGGAATTTAGAAGCCATTAGGTACCATGTGTTACACTATCATGGGTGAAAAATGTATGTAGATAGGATATTTTATTCCTTAATAGGGCAGAATTGTGAGTAAAATACATTCCTGATGAATCAATATCCAAGATCGATGTGGGTATCCAAATGAGGTCAGAATCTGATTCTTGATGGTTTTTGTGTCCTATATATTTGTGTGAGGAGGAATATTTTTTTCTGTGAAGATAAAAGATGGTGTATCATTTGCAAGTATTATAAATTTGGGATATTCCACTTCATTAGGCATTTAATTGGTGGCACTAATATATTGTCCTATATTGATATGTTGTCATTCATTTCATATGATCCCCAAACTCATTCATGCTTTAAATACAGGAGTCACTTAACCTTTCAGTGAAATGCAATCACTTCTGCAGTGTAACATGGCTGCAGGTTAGCAATTCATGCCAACACTACACAACAATTTAGGACAGTAAATGAATTAAAATATGTTACCTAGTTGTATCCTATTGAAACTTCAGGGGGAATTTAGGTAGGCAGGTTGTCACCAGGACAGGTAGAATTTAGGTAGGCAGGTTGTCACCTGGGTTAACATGTGAGACTTGGTCCAAATTTTTGTTGCTTTTTAACGAGAAAAAAACAACCCTAAACCATATAACCCAACCAACCAGTTACCAGCAATGAGATTGTATGTCTGTGCTAGAGAGAGTTAAAGGCAAAGTGGAAAGTGACCAGGCACAAAAGTGAAATAAAATGGGCGATCCTTATATAAAAGTTGCCTTCTGGGCATTACATAGATTGTGTAGGGATATTGTGGACCTTAACTTTTCTGATACTAGATTTGTTATTGATTCGGGGTCACAGTTTTCAAAACCAGGTCAGGGATTGCCAACTGACATAAATTTTTATATTCCTAACGTTCCCTTGAAGAGATTCTTTCCACTACTCATAGAGTCAATAGTAAATCAAGTTAACGAGCCACTTCCTTGTTTTCATTAGCGGATTCCCATGTACAGACTACTTGAATGATGTTCAGATACTTTGGCCAAAGGTCTTTTTCTAATGGGTGAAAGACTAGAATCTGTATAGGAAGTATTTTCCAAGAAGCTATTTAGGTAACCCAACTCACCCACATAAATTGTTGGTTGGGACAGATCCTTTTGCTAGTCTCCTAGTGATGGATTATATCTACTAGTGTGTCCACTGAATCTGTTTAGTAGTATTTAAGTGCATAACTTAACTGCACAGTCTGAATGACTGCTCATTGCTAATTTGATTAGAAGCTCGATTTGCAGAGTGCCTCTGCCAATATTCTGCTTAGTAACTAAATGTTTTAATTAATTCCAGGAGGGTAGAGGAGTAATGAAGTATTTAAATCTATTTACAGGAAGAGATATATTTTAACATTCTTAAGCTTTCTCTCTCAGCATTACAGGTTCATGAGCAATGTGGTTCAGATGAAATAAAAAACTCTACTCAAATCCAACCTGAACCTTTTCCTGAAGGCTAAAGAAATTGATTAGCTTTCCTTTGCTTGCTTTTTCTCAGATCTTTGCATTTCTTGGTTTCAACTAGAATATATTTCCAGCCCTAATGGAGCCAAGTATAAAAAAGTTTGGAAGAAATTCTGTTCTTCCAAGATCTCAAGCCTGATTTCTAGACCAAAAAAGAGTTGGCCAAGTTCAGATAAGCATTTCAATCATCGGATGATTACTTAAAACAAACAAAATCATCCAAGATCTACTGTTGCTGCTGTAGGTACTTTCTTTTCACTTGGACATGTTGAGAAATAGTACAGTGATATTGTTTCTCAGAAATCATAAAGCTGTTGAGTATCATTGCCACGTGTTTGTCAACAACTAGAGGAATCTTCCCAAGTTCCAATTGAGGAAATGATTTCTATGAATTATTTGTATTATTCTGTATAAGATATGTTACAAAAGCTTTCAAATAGCAGGTGATATAGAAATGACAACATTTATGTATTTGACACTCTGGTTGTTTTTATTTATTTCAAATTCTAAAAAAAAAAAATCACACATTTAAACCTCCCACCAAATTTAATAAATATAAATATGCTATATTGCTATTATTTGTTTCCTTCTGTTTCTAAAAATGTGCTTGTGTAAAACTATATACTTAAATCTAATGTTTGTTCATTGGGCAGCGCATCATATTTTTTAAAAACAAAATTCTGCAGAGTAGTAATCTTGCAGCAACAATACCGCTGCTGGTGGCCTCATCAATATATTATTCAGTGTTTTGAAATTGATTGTGCCTTCAAAATGGGCATCTGTACCTCAGTCTAACATGAGCCAATATAGTGCTTTGGGAAAAATGAGAGTTTCCAGAAGTAATTTAAAAAAAATTGACTTCAGAGGGAGTTTGCCTGATAAAGGACTTGCAGCAATATGCAAATATCCCGGCATGATTATTTCATCCTGCAGAACAAATATAAATCAGTGTGAACCTTAAACGTGCTGTAAAAAGACTCTCTGAAAAAGGTTTCAGCACCATCTTTTCAACAGTAGGACAATCTCATTTATATTGCAGGTGGTGATTTGTTTATTTCTTGGGGCTTCTAAAGCTTCATTGAGTATAATGGAGTTGAGGTCAGTCCAAGTGTGGTTAATGCCATGCAGTGCACTTTAAAGTTTTCTGCTTGTGGGAGTTCCTGTGGGATTTATCACAATGTTGCACAATTGATTGTATGTTAGTGTTATAGGACAGCGTAACAGGGCGGTGTGCCCCTTTAAGGGTCAGGGGAGCCGGGGAGCAGCCTGTCCTATTCTGAAGAGGAGCCCAGCAGGCAGGTGCTGGGAATCATCTGTCCCAGCCAGACAACATTTAGTGATTGGTGCTAATGGATCCCAGTCAGGGGATATAATTGAGGGCCCCAGTTCATGAGGCTGGTTGGGACCAGGAGAAGTCTCAGAATGCACACTCTGGCTGCAGTAGATGGCTGCAAGAGAGCAGGAAAGTCCTGAGAACCCCCCCTGCGCTGGGCTAAGGTCCAGTACCTTAAGGTCTTGCAGGCCAGAGAGCCCTACAATCTTAGCTGAAGAACATGTTACAGTTTTTTGTGTTAAAGAGTCCCGAAGAGCTGGACTCTTGGGCATGGCCAGTTGTTTATCCTAAACTGGTGATCAGATCCACTAGCCCCTATATCACCTATTCTAACAACCAGAAAAATACCTCTCTTATTGATGGCAGTTAATTGTGTGTATGTGTGTAATACAGACTATATAAGGAGTATTATATAGTTTTCCTGTTTATTTTAACAGCTAGACCAAGCAACCCTGTCTCTAACCGCACGGGAAGATTACCTTGATAATACCACAGAAGCTAAATCTGTAAGTATTAGTAACTTGAGCTTTGATAAATCATTTTCCCACTATGAATTTTTTCTTTTTAGCTGAGCTCCAAATTGAGATTGGGCTCTGTGGTTTG
This sequence comes from Trachemys scripta elegans, assembly GCF_013100865.1. NCBI lineage: Eukaryota > Metazoa > Chordata > Testudines > Emydidae > Trachemys > Trachemys scripta. Next base: position 208,068,770 of record NC_048298.1, on the reverse strand, counting down.
CTATTTATGCTTGTTTATACTACAGTTAATTGCACGTCTCTTGTTCTCATCCAGAGTATTCTTCATTTTAGAAAAATTATAAAAATAAAAATTTAGCTCTGCATTTCCTCTGAACCAAACCTGAACCTTATAGTAAGTTTTGGCTTGGTTCAATTAAACTATGTAAAATGATCTAATGTCTCTAAGCACCAACACTGTATTAAGTTCTGGTATTTTAGATCATTATTGTCAAATACATTTAGATGTATTTAATCCCAGAATGAGGAGACCGTCAATAGGTTCCAAGGTCTTCAGTTTCTTTTCTTCCTATGGCCCCTTCCAAACCTCTTCATGCTCACAGTTGAGTAGGGATTGCAAGATCCAAAAGTGTTCAATGATTATCCCAATATTTAGTACTTGCAGCACCTTTCCCCCTAAGTATGAGGGAAATTATGCAATGTCCAGCACCTGTAGCCCCAGACTCTATAAATATATCCCCACAATCTTCATGGGGCAGTGGTGATTGCCCTCATCCAAGTTCTGACCCTTTTCCTTCCCCCGCCCAGCTCTCAGGTGAGCTAGTGAGTTTTCCAGTGGCATCCCTCTGGCCAGGTGGTGTCTCCAGTGAACTACATCTACCAGAAGGTGAAATATGTAGTTAATTGGAGTATAATTTTATTCCTGTCTTGAATGCTGGCTGATAGGATTCCACCAGATGTCCTCCAAGACATCAGAGGACCTAGGGCATCCAAAAGCTCAGTGCAAGACTGGAGGACGGGAGTGAGTTGTTGCAGAGAGATCATTCTAGGAATATATTTTCTATACAAATATACATATTCAATTCCTTTGTAAGGGTTTGCCTACACACAGACTTAGTGCACAGCGAGCTGGGGTGTAAATCTACAGCACACTATCTTACCATGAACTGACCATGTGGATCCTGCTACTGCATGCTGTTTGATACAGTAGTAGGTCAAAGCACTATAGTGAACTTTTAGTCTACCGGGCCATTAGTGCATGGTATGCTAGTGTGCTGTAGATTTACAGCTTGGCTTGGTGTATACTAACTCTCTGAGCTCTAACATCTGTAGGTATGTCTCAATCCAACACACACATGCCATTTGGTATGTTTTGAAAGCTATATTCAGTGAACCACAGAGCGATCCTGTCAGCACAATACCTGTTATGGCGTTATTTCCCTGGTTCTCCTGCGGTGGAATCAAGCCAGGCTCACAAAATGCTTATCTTCCACTTGAAACAATGACTTAAATGCAGAATACTTTTCTTTTTACTGCTACAGCCACCCTCAGAAGTAACTGCAATGCTCATTTCATTCTTCTTTCTCTTCAGTACAGAGAAGCCTTTTTGCAGTTCATGGTTGATATTGCAGTGCTTTTGGGTGCTAATGCCTCACGGGCAGAGTCTGATATGAAGTCAGTTCTGAAACTGGAAATTAAAATAGCTGAGGTTAGTAATTTTATAATGTGTAATTGTAACTAACTGCTAAAAAGATACATGAATTGGAACAATACTATATTACTGGTTTTCCTTTGTGCAATTATTTTATATTAACAAACTTTGTAACATTTCTTGAAAGGTGAAGTGGAGGAGTAGAAGCAGTAGTGAAAGTATGAAAAAGAAAAGCCCAAAGCAAACCTTCTGCATTAGTTGACTGTTAACTCAGAAATCTGTCCTGAAATAACCAACCATGGGAGTATAGTCTATCCTTTAAATCTGCAAAATAATTATTAGTTTGAGTTTTGATGTAGGCTGTTTTAGTTAAATGTGTCCCTTGTAGTGCAATCAGCTGGGCAATGTATTATCATTAACTTATGCTTGTGAGGAAGGTTGAAGTAATTGTCGAAGTAATACCATTAAGTATTATTACAAACAGTTTTACGTCTAGCTTTCCTGTTGAAATATTTTGTTGTCTTTTAGAACATTATAGCCACCTGAATTGTGTGGGCTCTTGTTTGTTCAATTACAGAATGATGAGTTTAGTCAATCAATATTCCATTTGTATCTGTGTGAAAAATGAGGCCATAGTAGGAAAATGGATCCCTCCTCACTCTATAGAATTTATACTTGCTTTTTACCCATAAACCTCCTAGATTTGTCAGATGTCGGGGGGTGGTACCTGTGGGCATGGAGAAAAATGGAAGTTTAAGCAGGAAAAAGTGGGAAGATTTTAGGGAGTAGAGCCTGTGGGGAGTGGGGGAAGAAAAAGATGACATATGTGAGGGGCAGTGGGGGAAGGGAATTAAAATATCTGAGGAAAGTCATATTTTCTGTATGGCTTAAGCAAAAGCCAGAGAAACTTGGTTTGGGAGTTTGGGTTGGAAAACTGCCATTAGTTTGGTTGGTCTGGAGTCTTGCCATCTGTGTACTGTTTAGTTTCAACGGAGTCCATTGTATAGAAATTACCTTAGAATTAGGCTGGAACCAGCATCTGAAATCCTAACACCCTTGAGGACATTTTGAACTGGATCTGAACTTTGTGCTTGGACTATTTTTTTTATTATGGACAAACTGAAACCTTGGAATCTGGATAATCCTCATAATTTATGAATGGGCCTAGATTTCTCTGTAGTATTTATTTTTGACCAGATGCTTTTGAGGAGATGGAATGAAGTGAAGAAGTATTAATGGGCTAAATCTGGCTCTCACTTCTGCTGCTAAAAATTTGATTGGAGTGACTAGTAATTTAATGTGATGTAATTGGAGCAAAATTTGGCTCAATTTTTAAAAGAAAAAATAGTGGATAAATTCATAGAATCGGAATGGACCTCAGGAGGTCATCTAGTCCAACCCCCTGCTCAAAGCAGGACCAATCCCCAGACAAATTTTTACCCCAGTTCCCTAAATGGCCCCCTCAAGGATTGAACTCACAACCTTGGGTTTAGCAGGCCAATGCTCAAACTACTGAGCTATCCCTCCCTACATGCAGCTTCATGTATGCACCGAAGTGTAATAAGTTAAAATAGCATTAGTTAGTTTTTGGTTTAGGATAGCTGACTTTCCTTTGAGGATCAGGAGGCAATTTGTTGCTATGAACTACTTTTTTTTTTTTGCAGCTAGACTGAGATAGTTCTCACTTCGTTAATACCTATCATATGATTTGTAAGAGAAGGATGTTTAAAATATATTTCTTTTCATTTATGTTCTCTAGATAATGATTCCACAGGAGAATCGAACCAGTGAGACTATGTACAATAGAATGAACATATCTGAACTTAGCACCATGATCCCTCAGGTTGGTGGAAGTTAACTGGAAAATAGCTCTAATGTCTGGACTATGTAACTCACCATTTACAACTAAAGGTGCTTCAAATGTGCATGGGATAGCATTTTAAATGAACATTAGTACAAACAGATGTTCTTTAGTATAATTGTTGTTTTAAACACAGCTGCATCTTTAAGTGCCATACTATTTGCCATGATGAAATTAAATATTTTAAATGAGCAAAAACCTGTGTGTCATTTAACTGAACCCTGCCAATTAATTATGTCTGATCTTCCCTGTTTGTCAAATGTATTAACTGAGCTTTTCTTTGTCCTTTCAGTTTGACTGGCTGGGATATATCAAGAAGGTGATTGACACTAAACTCTACCCTCACCTTCAAGATCTAGGTCCTTCAGAAAATGTGATTGTCCGTGTGCCCCAGTACTTCAAAGACTTGTTCAGGATACTAGAAAAAGAAAGGAAAAAGTGAGGATTATTATTATGTTTTGTAGATTCCAAGGCCAGAAGGGACTGTTGTGATCATCTAGTCTGACCTCCTATATAACACAGGCCATAGACCTTTCCCAAAATAACTCCTGGAGTGTATCTTTATTTTTTATTATTATTTTTTTTTTAAAAGCACTCAATCTTGCATTTAAAAAGTGCCAGTGATAGAGACTCCACCACAATTCTTGGTAAATTGTTCAAATGGTTAATTACCCTCACTGTTAAAAATGTGTACTTTATTTCCAGTCTGAATATGTCTATGTCTAGCTTTAACTTCCAGCCATTGGACTGTGTTATACCTTTGTCTGCTGTATTACATTGTGCATTCAACTACACTCAAAAGGGTGGGCCAAATCCGGGGCATTTCAATGAGAATCTCAGATGTTCAGCACTCTCTTGGCTCAAGTCTTTACTCAGGCAAACCTCCCATTTGGTTTTGCTTGAATAAAGGCTGAAGAATACAAGCCTTGTAGGTGGTAATGCAATTTCTAACTTCAAATAAAAAAAGTGAAATAAAAAAAGAACTTGCAGTGAGGCTTGCAATTACAGGTGCATCCAGCTCACCATTCTAATATACGTTTAAGGCTTGATTGTCCATGGCTTTGTATCTTGTGTAGTCATTTACTGCTGTGATATGGATGTGTAAAATGCTACTAGATCAGAATGGTAGCATTTTGCACCCACTTTGCTCAGGGGTACAAGACATGGAAGAACAGTCCCTTAGTATAGAGAAAAATGTATATACTTGAATTGTTTGACTTTGCAATACTCCTTTATTACTGAAACTGACTAACAGTTTATGAATTACTCTGTTGAGCTACTTGTTTAATGATTGCCTCTTACCATCCACCTTTTTCTTTTTGGTTGAATGTCTTTCTAAAAACAGTTTATTGCTAAGCATGCAATAATATTACCTGGTCAGAGCATGTCAAACTAAAGTCATCTACATAACAACTAAAAAATACTAGAACAAGGCAGAAACTTTATTCTGATGTTATTGCACTGTATTTCTTCTCTTAATAAGAACATATTTTAAAAAATTCATAATACTTGTAAAATATCAGGAATACTAAAAATAAAAATTAGTGTTTGTTCAACTGCCAAACAATCAGCTATCATAACCTACTTTAAACAATTCAAACAGACACGACCACAGAATTTCTCCTTCAAATGACTGAATAATACGCATTGTGCGGCCCCGATTCTCCATTGCCTTGTGCCTTGGAAAGTCAGTTTCATACATGCAAAGTGAGTATAAAATACTTATTTGGTAGCATTTTACACCAACTGCATATGTACAAGGCAATGGAGAATTGGTCCCTTTATGTGTATGTTTTGTATTCTATTACTATAAAGCAAAGAGGCTCATTTTATTTACTTCAGTGTCCCATCCTGTAAGGTGCTGGGAGGATTGGGTCCTACGGCTTAACTAAGAGCTAGATCTCCCTAGCCTTTATGTAGGGGCACAACAGAGGGGAGGGAGTAAAGAACTTTCCCTCTCTTGTGAGGCTGGCATATGGGCTGGGCACAGGTGCAGGCCCTGTGTTCAGTGGAGTGCCAGTACTACTCCCTAACTATTGCCCTTGGGCATAGGGTGCCCCAAAGAAAGCAGAAAGTGCGGGAGTAGACAAAGCCATGACTTTGTTTCCCCACACTCCATGCACTGAGCTTCATCCCTTAAGGAGGGCAGCAGTTTGTGAGAGTCATCAATACAAGCTATGCTTACACTGTGCAATCTAGTCCTAAGAAAATTGATTCATATGTTGTTAGAAATGGTAAATTATAGCATGATGACTTAAACATAAATACATTTATTCAGTTACTTTAATATGGCCGTTGTTACTCACATGTTTGTCAAAGATACAAATACATTAATACAGAACATCCATTCAAAGATTCACTACATAGTAACAAAAAAGCTTTTTTAGGACTCTTTAGGATGTCACAATTGGCTCTGAAAGTTAGTTTATTATCTAGTTTGGAAAAAATAGTAACAGGAAAGAAAACCTCTCCTTTTCCACCACCCGAATAAGTGTAGAGCAATACACAGAGCCTTACATCTGCCTAAATGGTGAATAAGTTCAAGGATAAATGCTTAAATATCATATTTTATATAGCAGGTGAATGTCAGAAAGGAGTTTAAACAGCAAAATTAATGCAAACAACGCGGACTTGATTTCAGATTGTCACAGTAAATATGTGTTAATATTTCTATGTTAATATATTCCCCTTGATTCCTTCTAAAGTCCCAGTCGTATTTCAGTGGTTATAACATAAATTAATTTCTGAATCACTTCAGGAGATATAGTATCATTAGTGGCGCCAGGTGAATAGTAAGAAAAATTATTTGTGGATATTTCTATGGCATCTAAATAGGATTTTCACTTTGACTGAGTTCCATCCCTTTTCAGGCACAAAATTGTTGTTATTATTATGAGCAGCAGTAGACCAGGACTATGGTAGAAAGTGCTGTACAAACACAGAAAAAAAGACTGCCCCAGCTCCAAAGAGTTGTACAATCGAAGTAAATGAAATTTGTTTCAGATAGAGGAAGAAGCAGCTTAAAGGTTAGGTCATCCATTCTGAGAACGGGAACAATATCATGCGAATTAAGTGACAAATCACTCAAGTTGAATATTGAACTGAACCCCAGGTATGGATTATTCAATGAAGTATTCACAGAGAATTTTTTGTAAGCAATCCACATATTGAAAACTATTTCCTCCGAGCACTCACTGGACCCTTTTGAATAGTGAACAAATTCATTAAAATTGCAGTCTGATTGGAGACAGCACAAAAACCAGAATAGGAGCTAAATTCATTGCATGAATTTTTCACAGGCCATTATTCACTCAGCTCTAATCCGTTCACGGTAACTCCAGTGAAATTTAATCAAGATATTGTATGGTATGCCTTGGGAATCTTAGATATTAACTTACATCTGTTATATAAGGAATCTGTTCTTTCCTCAATGCCTGTTTCACTTTTGTTAAGGAGAATTTGTGTACATTGAGAGAAGAACAGTCCCATGTATAACCTGAGAGCAATAAAGGGATTTGTATCCCAAATACAAATCTTTGTAACCAGGGCCGGCTCCAGGCACCAGCCCACCAAGCTTGTGCTTGGGGCGGCACCTGGAGGGGGGCGGTGCAGTTCTCCGGCTCCGGCCGCCGGGGAGAGCGGAGACCCGGCTGGGCTCTCCGCCCTCCTCCCGGCGCTCTGGTCACCGGGGAGAGCGGAGCCGCGGCAGGCTCTCCGCCCTCCCCCCAGCGCTCTGGCCACCAGGGACAGCGGAGCCGCGGCGGGCTCGCCACCCTCTTCCCGGCACTCTGGCTGCCGGGGAGAGCGGAGCCCCGGCCGGGCTCTCCGCCCTCCTCCCGGGGCTCCGACCGCCCTCCCCCTGGCACTCTGGCCGGTCGGGGAGAACGGCCTGCGGCCGGGCTCGGTGCCCTCCCCTGCTGCGCTGGGGGGCGGGCGGGGGGCGGCGGGAGGCTTTTTTGCCTGGGGCGGCAAAAAAGCCAGAGCCGGCCCTGTTTGTAATTGTTACAATATCAATGATTATAACCCTAACGGAACTCAAACTGAAGAACTACTTTCCTGCTGCTTATCCTACTGGTCTGGCAAAAGACAAATAACTAACACTCACTCTTCCATAGAACATAATGGAATAAACTTTTAGAAAACTTGAAGCCTAGTATTCTCTTTACACTTCAGGATGCTCCTGCTAAATTAGTTGTGGATATACCCCTGCTGGAGTATGGTGTAGAGAGGTTTAGAAGTGCTCAGAATTTGGTTCCATAATTCAGTTAGGAATGCAAAAATGCATGCACAGCTTATGCCCCTCAAGGAAGTCCATTAGTTGGAAAACATGGATCTATTTGTTGAGCTTGTATTAAAACTGTCTATCAATAAATATAGATAGAAATGCTAGCATGATGTCACAAAATCCTAGGATTTTATGTAGGTCATCAACTTTATTCGCTGCCAAGGCATTATTGTTCCTTACAGTGTTATCACAAATGTGTGATCTAGTTCGAAATGTCCCAGGAAACAAGGTTTCTACCACTTCCTTTGGGAGACTATACCACAAACTAACAGACCGCTTTGTTAAGAAATAATCATCCTAAACTTTCCATCTGTAGCAATCATTTATCAGTCAAAGTGGGACAAAATGTAATCTTCCCAAGGGTTACAATAACAAGGACTTTAGTTACACAGAACTTGGATCTGGGACTTGTGTGTTCTATTCTAGAACTACATCTCAGTGTGGGAAGCAAGATAAATAGCTCACATTCTCTGTGCCTCAGTTTCACCATTGGTAAACTTGGCATATTAGTTGCCTCCTTCACACTGGCATTGTGCAAATTAAATAATTTGTAAAGCATTCTGAGAGGCTTAAGTGAATGGCAACACAGAAGTAAAAAGTACTATTGTTTTAAACCAAAGTGGTGAAATTAGCCCCATCTATCTCTATTCTTTTTGTACTTTGTGTACTGGCCGAAGAGACAAAGAATAGAAGCCAAGGATTGGTAAATAGGTTCAGATAAAATATGAACCCTGCCCTTCCCTCTTCCCCACGCTCTTGAAAACAGAATAACCAATCCTCATCCAGAGTTTGAAATGAAACCATTTTCATTGCTTTATATTTTTGTGTAGCAGGGGATTCAAATACTAGTTCAAAAAGAAAGTACCAGAGATCTCATCAAAGCACCCATTCTTGGAAGGTGTCCAGCCCAATTTTTCAGATCCAGTTCAAATAAGATTTGGATAATCTTCATGTATTTATCTAAACTCAGCCCCACCTCCATATCACTGACTTGATCCAAAAGCTACTGAAATCAATGGAACTACTTCCATTGATATCAATGGGCTTTGGATCAGGCCTATTTTTGAAGTTCATCCATCACTAGTTACATTCCCCACCCTTTTATTTTAACTCAGAACAGATTTCCTAACCCATAATCAAGGATAAATACCACCCAAGGTGGAGCAAGAACTGCACACAAAGGAGAATTAAATTTCTGTGGCATTTAAGTGCTAAATTGTAAAATGTAATTGCCTCATGGTAGTGGTCTTTCTACATGGGGTTTTCTCCTTATAAGAATTTTAATGAAAATTAAGCCTTTTATCATTTTAATCCACAGGAATCCTGCAAATACTTTTCTAGATTCTAATAAAATGCAGGGACTTAATAGGTATTGCAGGAGCATGGATGCAGCCGCGCTGAAGCGCTTTGAAACTGATAAATGTGAGGCTTGTGGAAATTAGCTCACTTGCAGAAATTTTACTGAGTAGGCACTTACAGCATACTTCAGTTTGTCATTGCTTCAGGAAACCTCACATTGACCAAACATTTTTTGTGAAAGACCTGCTATTTTGAGGTATCATTATTGATCCTGGAGTATATTTTTGTTTCTGATTCAATTCATTCAATCACGACAAAAAGAACTGTTCAAAGTCTTGTAACCTGAGCTCATGCAAGCTAATCTTCTTGATGACATTATATATTAGACATGTATATTTCTAATCACTGAAAAAACATCCAACAGACACAATATATTATACGATTACATGGACATTTACATACAGGAGGGCAGATGATTGCCACCTAGATCCTAGTGAAGGGTTCCCTCCATGCATGGGATATCAACCCCCACATGTGGAAGGAGACTTGGATGTTGCCATGACACTGTCCCTCTCCCTTCAGACCCATGAAGGTCTTGCCACAGTAGGAGAAGACAGGAAAAGGGGAAGCTTGGGAGAAAGGAGTGATCAGGCTGAGGGTGAAGCCAGGGCAGGTGGTTCTTAGCCCTGCTCTGACCATATGGATCTTTCCTGGAAAAGGAAGCTTATCTGTGAGGGTAGCCACTGCTGGGGAACCTCATGGCTCCAGGGCATTCAGTGTCAGTGCTCAGGTAAAGGGATTCCTTGTGGATGGCTTTGGCCTCTCTCAGAGCTCCTGGGAAACACCAGGTTTGAGGTGCGCCCCACAGCCCTTGCCCCAGGAAGGCAAATCTTTCCTATGCCTCATAGGATGCTATGGCGAAATATTCACAAGGGAACCTTCAAAGAGTTGTCCTTATTCCAACCTGCCTCCTTCAGTTTTCAATACAGAAGTGGTGCAGTCTGTCTGATCATATAATAGAGCTCATTACTTTATCTTCAGTCATAAATGCTTCCCAAATTATCCTGTTCCCCTTTTCTTAATCGTGACTTTTGCTAAAGACACTCATGCGCACTCCAAGTGCATGTGATCAGGGGCAAATCTTTAGTGAATAAGTTACTATGATTCACACTTGTGTATGACTGTACCAGTGTGTTTAGGGCATTGCTGTAGAATACTTCAGTGTTTTTGAGAGGGTAAAATCTAAATTCCTCACCTTGATTTTACAGTGCACATATGTCTCATACAGCAGGTGCTAGTTACCCCATCACAGTAACCATACACATTGGATTTGAGAGTGTGTTGTTTAATGTTTAGAGAAGGGTAACAGGAGTTGGGTCTCCTGGGAGGGTTGGACAAGTTGCTCCTATCTATCTTTCAATCCCTCTAGTATCTGGGCGCTTAAGCTCTCTCTGTGTTTCAGTTTATCCATCTACAAAGTGGGGATAGTAATATTTGACTACAGTCATTCTCAGAGTGCTAATGAAGAAATGCTTGTAAAGCACCTTGATATTTTCAGATGAAAGGTGCTAATACAAGGGTGACCGGACAGCAAGTGTGAAAAATTGGGACACTTTTTTTTCCAGTTGGGGGGTAGGGAGGGACACAGCATAGTTTCCTAAATAAGACAAAGCCTCTAATATCAGGACATCTGGTCACCCTAGTTAATACCACGTAATGACTATATATGGGAGCTAATTATCCATTATTTTAGTTTCATGATCATTATTTGCAGGTCTTACTAGTAAAGAGAGAGAACCTGCACTTTGATTTACAAGTCAAAAATGACCAGATATTGTGTAGTTTCTGTACAGAGCAGTTATGTAATTACTGTCATTGCATAGCATTTATCATTTGTGTAAAGAGTACCTAAATGAAAATTGCATTGTAAAAACTATGAAATATATATATCAGGATACGAATGTGTTAAAAGCATTCTCTAGAAGATGGCTCCTATCATGAAATCAGGCAGTAAATGGCTGTCTTCATGCAATTTCTTCTGTGTAATAGGATTTTATCAATTCGGTCATAGCTCATCATTAATTTTAAAGGTGAAATTTCTGTCATTCAGTTCAAACTGCTCTTACAGAAAGCCATTCAGATATTGCTTCTACAAGTGCTTTGCTGTACATCACATGGAATTAAATGTTTCATAAATATGTATGTCTGATTTAACAGGACTATTGCCAATTATCTGGTATGGAGGATGGTTTATTCAAGAATATTTAACCTCAGCCGACGCTTTCAGTATAGATGGCTGGAATTTTCGCGGGTAAGTTCAAGATTTTTCAGTTTTTATGATAGGTGAGACTGGTAGTGACATTCCCCAGGGTACAATCTGAACTGTTGAACTCTTTAGCCTGGGGTGCCTTCTACACGGCTTTGCTCTCAGAACATCCACTCTTGGCCTGTTCACACAGACTTCAGCATGCAAATTCACTCCCAACTAAATACGTGAGCATGCTGACCAGTCACTCCTGAATTACATACAGGTCGACACCCACAAATTCCTAGTCCCAGCCTCGTCTCCCAGAAATTTGCATTTTGTACTGCTTATTACCCTTCTGAACAGTACAAGCTCATAGAAAGTCCATCATTTCATCAAAGGAAAATGATAATGCACCAGCCCTGTTATCCCAAATGGAGTTTTCCCACACACTTTAACCTAACACACAGGTTAAGATAAAACAATAATATAAGAGTACTAACTACAAAAATAGATTTTAAGTGATTACAAATAATGATGCATAAGAACCCGGATTGGTTACAAAAGAGTAAAACGCAAGCTAACGGCTAACTTAACAAATGAACAAAATTCAAAATGAAGGTTTTCCTCACCATACGTTGCAGTAAATTTCACCGCCTGGGTCTCCTTCCAGCCTGGGCCCCTTCCCCTTGGTTCGGTCTCCTTCAGGTATTCACTGATGTCATGAGCAGAGAGATTGGAGGAGGAGTTGAAGTCAGGAGTATTCCTTCCCTTTTTATAATTCAATTTTTTATTGGCCAAGTACAATAGAGTGCTGACCTATAACCAGCCTGGCAGAATATTAAGATCCCAAATGGAACCCTTAGAGTTTAGGGGTTGTGCTTTATGACACACCAAATAGCTACTTGCATTTATGTACTCACTTGAGAAATCAAAGAAAATATATACATCAAGTTGGTTGTACACTTTCTAGCACAACATTTTCAAGTTGTCATGTAAATAGGCCATGTGAGGGTTCCCTGCATGTGGGTGAATTCCATCCAGTGTGCTAAGCACAGTACAGACAGGCCCCTGAGTTTCCAGCTTGCCCCCGCCTGGCAATGGGTTTCAGATCTGAAGAATGTGAATCTTGGCATCAAGAGGTTTAAAATGAAAATGGTTTGCACTTTGCAGAGGAAGGGGAGGGGAAATTAAATGTGGAAGGTCATTTTCATAGGCTGTAAAACAGGACATCACTGTTGAGAAATTGCTTTGTTTATAGTATCAGCCATTTTTCTACACTGTAGTGCTAGTAGCACTCATAGCAGGCCAAGCCTCAGTTACATTGTGTTACTTACCAAAACTGGATTCAAACCAGTGACTTAAGGCTGGAGAACCCTGTGTCCCATAACTATCCCTGTAAGCCACAGACTCCCTGGATGTGTGGTTACTTTATAGTAAGTTTAAACTTTACATACTATTTCCATTTCATTGGGGGAATTATTAAAGTGACTTTTACATGATGAGACAAGGCATCAGAGGAAACAAAGATTTCATTTGCCAATAAATAAATAAATAAATAAATAAAAATCCTTGAACGTGTGTTTGAAACCATTAAAATCTTGAGGATCCCTGTTTTCCTCCATTTTGCACCTTCCTCCTCCCTTGATGGCCATTGCCACATGCCAGTATGTTTTGGGCTGACAAAAGATGAACACAGATCCCTTCAGAGTCCATCAACATTGCTGTTTAATCGACTGGAAAGGGGCTCCATTAAGGGCTTGCCTATACTTATGGCTAAATCGGTACTGCTGCGATTGATGCAGCATTGATGGCGGAGCGCTCTCCCGTCGACTTCTGTAGTCCACCTCCCAGAGAAGAGTAAGGTAAGTTGGTGGGAGAGCATCTCCCATCGACACAGCATGGTGTAGGCACAGCGGTAAGTCAACCTAAGCTACGTCGACTTCAGTTACTTAACTTATGTAACTGAGGTAGCGTAACTTAGGTCGACTTTACACCTTCAGTGTAGGCCAGCCCTGAGTGACTCCAGGCATTTCTTCCTTTCCCGATAACAAATTGGGGAGCAGGCCATTGGGGGAGGCTAGCCCTCGGCCCCTCCTCTTCTGCCCAAGGCCCACCCCTCTCCCTCGCCATACACCTCACTCCCCCGCCGGAGTTCAGAGCGCTCCCACCATGGCCGCCGGCCCCACAGCCCTGGGCCGCTCGAGTGGCCTCAGTGTCCCCAGCCTGAGTCCCGGAGTGCCGGGTGGGCAGCACACGGGCAGGGCCACACTAGGCTGTTTGGGGAGGCTCAAGCCTCCCCCAGCCTATGATGCCCACTGCCCATGGGAGCAAGGCTGGCGGGTACAAAGTGGTGCAGGCAATCAATATATTTTGACTAGCCTACATGCTGACACTTTCTCTCAGCCAAGATACCTCCTCTCACAACACCACCCAATACATTTTTTGTCTCACTGGAATCTGACAGCCTGCTATCTCTTCCCCATCCTCAAAGTTCTTCCTCCTCCTATAGCCTACTGCCCAATGCACAAACAATGTCATGTTTGGTACATTGAAGGGAGTTGTGGTATAATAAAATGGCTAGTCAAAAGATATGCATATGCATATGTCAAACATTAACTCTGTAGTGTTTGAAACTTTTTGCCATTAGAAATTATTCAATGAAAGATTAACTTTGTCTTCATGGCTTTTTTTCTTCTTCTTTTACTCCAATATTTCTTTCCTTCTATTATACATATTATTACTTTTCCTCTATTTTTTCAGTATGTTTCACCGCACTCTTATTTCTCTGATGCTTTTCTCATCTAACCTCTTCCTTCTACTCATTCTGTATATTATTCTCTTGCTACGTTCTCTGTAGTCTTTCATTCCCTCTTTCTTATCCTGGACTATTACTCTACATCCAACTATGCATGTCTCTCTCGCAATTGCACACTGGACCTCCTGCTCTCTCTCAGGCACTAGGGCCACTGTTGCCAGAACGGAAGGAGCAAGGGGCCATGCCTCCCACTTTTTAACAAAAGCGGAGAATTCATGTCCCTGCAGATCGCCCCCTCAGAATAATAGTTTCTGCCAGGGAGGTGCTACAAATATACATTTTGCCTACTCGGAACTCTGCTGTGGGACCAGAAGAGAGGGCAGCTGGCTCATTGCTGGAGCAGCCAGCCATGGAGAGAGAAAGAGCAGGCATTTTGGTCTCAGCCTCCCCACTTCTACAAAGGTTCCAGCGCCCTCTCCTACCTCACACATTCATGCCCCTCTACACTGTCACACACATTTGCCCCACTTCCCCCACTCAATGATGCCTTTCTACACACCCACTTTTCTACTGCATTCACACACTCATTGATAGCCTCTACTCGTGCTGGTGCTTTCTTTCTCACACTGATATTAGTGCCCTCCCAGAAATGCCCATGCAGGCAGGCATACTGATGACCTTCCACCTTCAGTAGTTCCTACCCCAATCCTTTGCATCCTAATGGCAGGCCTGGTTCAGGGGAATGGGGATTGACCAGAGGGGTGGTCTTTTGGATGATTTTGAAGTTGGTGCAGAATGCTGCATCCTGCTCATTAAATGGTGAATTAGACATTAAGAAGGCAGATCCTCAGCTGGTGTCTTTTTGAAGACTATAAAAGTGCAACATAAATAGTAAAATGATTCTGCTGTTATATATATTAGGTTATGTCTGTCTGTTACTTTTCAAAATTTACCATGAGGATACTAGTTATTTCCATGGTTTTTCTCAAATGGCATGTTCTGATGGTTTATTGTGCAATGCCAACAGGTAATCCAGGGAACCACATCTTTACCTCCTCAGTGGGATAAATGTGTAAACTTTGTAGAAGGAGCACTCCCTTATGTCATTGGCAGGATGTTTGTGGATGTCCATTTTCAAGAAGACAAGAGAGAAATGGTAAGTCCTCCTCAGTCTCTATCTGAAAACTTTTAAATAGTTTCTTTCTCCCAGCAGAATAAATTTCAAGTTGAATTTAGCTTTAAAGAGAGACTTTCCACCAGCAATGATTTTAAAAATGTCACTTATTCAGAGTAATGGATGGTAGGGAAAAACAGAACAAAGAAAAGGAAATGCCTCCTCTCCCTCCAGCTAAATTCAATCTGTGCATTCATTGCCAGTTCAGGCCTTTGAGACAAATATGTAGCTGGATTTAAAAATGTATCCAGGTAATATTTTCACCATGAATAACACTTGTAGTTATGACTTCTAAGATAAGGGTAATTCTTGTGATGCAGGAGCCAACTGGCATCATCATTGGAACTGTAGGATCTGATCTTAAGGATCTGATCCAAGATTTCTCAGCTGTGAGGGTCAAGAAGGATCTCCTCTCTGCAGGTGCAGCATTGCACAGTTGACTATATGTATTCTGAATATCCTCCCTAGAAGTTTGAGCTAGCATAGGGAATCCATAACTGATCTCTGGCCCACATTTTGGGGAAGCTCCTATCTAAAGATCAAAACTCAGGATTTGTGATTCATAAAATTTTAGGAAGATAATTTTAAGAAATCTGTGATCATATAATCAAACCTCCTGCATAACACCGGTCATAAAATTTCACCCAGTAATTCCTACGGTGGGAGGAATTATTCTTCCATATTATGTAAGTGAACATGATTGAGCCCAATAACTGGTGATTGAATTAGAGCAGGCCTTTCAGAAAGCCATCTCTTCTCAATCAAAAGACTTCAAATTAATGCTGAATTTACCATTTCCCTTGATAAATTGGTCCAAAGATTAACTATCCTCGCTGTTAAAAACTTGTGACTTAGTTCCACTTTGATCTTTTCTAATTTTTTAACTTCAACTTCCAGCTAATGGATCTTCTCTTTAGTGGGCCTAAGCTGAACCCCAAATACTAGATTCTGGGAAAATTCAGATTTGGATTGAAGTGCCTGATCTAATATACGGTAGTCAAGGGAAGGGTTTGACTTCAGTGGGCATTGAATCAGGCCCAGTCTCCTGATCTAAATTTATTGGCTTGACTCAACCTCTAGTTTCTTCAGTTTCATGTGTAGGACCAGGTGTTGGCTGCTGTCAAGGGCAGGATCCCAAATTGACCAGTGGTTTGATTTGGTTTGGCAAAGTCTTTGTTCCTTATATTTTCAATAATGATCTGGATTCCCTTTTTTACTGTTGTAAGCCTTTGTCTTTGAACTAGAATTTCCTTTCCAACATCCAACTTTTTCAGCTCCTTGGTCATTCACTGAATTCCTAAAGTGGTGTTTATATTACAGTTTGTTAGGGAAAAAAATACTGGGATGTCACAAACGTAGCGTAATGACCTCCATGCAGGTTTATCTGAGGGCAGGTCTATACTACTGCTTAAGTTGATCTAACTGATGTTGCTGAGGGGTGTGAAAAAGGCACCCCCCCGCCCCTGAGTGACACAAGTTACAGCGACCTAAGCGCTGTCCACACTGGCGCTATGATGGTGGGAGACGCTCTCCTGCTGACATAGTTTCCACCTCTCACGAAGGTGGCGTAATTATGTCAACAGGAGAGTGCTCTCCTGCTGGCATACAGCGTTTTTATCAGATGTGCAGTGGTGCAGCTGCACCGACGTAGCGCTTCTAGAGTAGAGCTGCCCTGAGTGTGAGTATGGAAATAAAATTAGAGGTCATATTGAATTGGTTGAAACCTTGAAAATTGTGGCTCTTCAAGTTTATTTTTATAATTTTTTCTCTTCCTCTTTTTCGGTTCTTTTCCCCTTTCTTACACCAGGCAAGCCATTCTGATTTCTAGAACATTTTTTCCTTAGCTAAAGGAGAGTAGGTAGCTATCTATGCTAAGCAAATCATGAGTTATGGATAGTATGGTGTTTTCAGGTCTTAGTCACTGATGATGTCTCATGACATGCATGCCTTCTCTCTCTTCCTTTTATGAAAAAAATATTATCTGTGTCTAAATATAGTATTGTTTTTGACCTACAGACTCTGCAGTGTTTCTTACAGCTATGCCTGAGCAATTTCAGTAATAACTCTGATAATATGAATAGGTTTCTTCTCCCACCCCCTACTGCTACAGCTGGTGCATAAAACCTAAATAGACACCAGGGTCCAATTGCAGAGCTTGAGTTTGAACTTGCAACCTCCAAACACAAGGAGTTCACCTCATTAGTGTACGAAGTTAATTGAGTCAGTGCTCTGCCATCAATATTCTTTAAGTTACTTTAGTCCCTTGGATGTCGTTTACTGAGATGGTTTGGTCATATTTAATGTTTTGTTCTGGTTGTCCTATATTGTCTCTAAAGTAATGAGATATTAAAAAAAGGAGGGGAGGAAACTGAATAGTAAAGAGGGCAAGTGCTTTCCTTTAATTTGAGACACACACACAACAAGGAAATAACAGCTCAAAATGTGAGTCTGATGCATTCATGACTGCTCAGCTGAAAATAATGTTGCTATTTTTCAGGGTCCCTCTACCCCCACAAGGACATTTTAATGATACCATCTCTACTGATTAACATGTTGCACATCCATGTTAATTGACATTTCTGTTTATTTTTAAATTTAACACAGCTGATAAACTTTATATAGTGATATGGTCGAATCCTTAGATTAGTTTTGAATGTCTTTTGCTATCCCAACTTTTAGGCCTGATCCAGCTCCAATAACGTCGGCCCTTTTTTTATTGCCAAGGTTGCGTCTTTAGTAATTTCCTGTGTCGTCAGCCTCACCTGTCAACACAAGTAGAAGCAACTGACTATGAGCACCTCTGTTGTTCAGCTCCCCCAGCCAAATACATAGGACTGATAACATTTTCGCTCTTTAGACCAGCAGAATAATCTTTCACTTGGGATCAGATGCCATGGGGTTGCTTGATGTGTATCATTTTAGGCTATTCTCGAATGTCTATCCTCCTAGTTTCTAGGTGAATAATAGAATATCAGGGTTGGAAGGGACCTCAGGAGGTCATCTAGTCCAACCCCCAAAGTTCCGCGGGCCAGTCTTGAACCCACCCAAGCAACCAGTCCAGTCATGAAATCAGACTCTCACAGTCTCTCTCTGTCAGCTCTTTCTAGGTCCCCAGTCACTATTCCTGTTACTATTCCTGTTTTTGAAATTCAGTGACACCTTGTGTAGTCATTTTATACCTGTGCCAAGTGGATGAAAAATGCAACCAGATCAGAATTGTGGTGCCAATGTAAATTACTATCCAAGGTGCAAAAACCAAGGAAAACTGGGCCCAGTTGGGTGTTCAAGCTGCTACCATCTGTAATATAAACAGTAAACTTTAAATTACAGTAAAAGTCCACAAACAAAGCTAGTTGGATAAATAATAGAGCTCTGCTTTGTGTTTGGGTACGGTTCTTTTGGATGAATGTCAGTCAGAAGGAATACTGGGCACTATACACATGTGATTGGGAAACAAATTGCCAGGAATTTCACAAGACTTCTGCTGTTCTCTCAACATGTCCATCATGAGCACAAGAAAGGCATTCTCATGATGACTGTTCATTACTGTGTCATGGAGGAAACAATAGTCAGAAACTTGTGTAGTGTAGCTGGTAGAGATGAAAATGAAGGCAAGCACTCTATGACTAGAAATCCCAGGGTTGCGGGGAGAGACAGCGTAAGGTATGTGGGGAAGGAAGGAGACTTGGTGTCATATAAAGAGAGACAGATGTAGTCTTACCCCACAGGTCATTCATATACCCAGTTAATCAAGAAGTTTGCTTTTCTCATAGTCAGTTTCCCATGACTCTCTTTATTGGGGAGAATTTGTTTTGCAGATGGCGGAGTTGACTGAAGGGATTCGCTGGGCCTTTATCGACATGTTGGAAAAGGAAAATGACTGGATGGATGTAAGAACAAAAAGGAAAGCTAATGAAAAGGTAACTTTTGATGTGGGAAAATGAAAATGCTGGGTGAAATCCTGCTGCGTTGAAGTCAGTGGAAGCTTTGCCATTGGTTTTAATGCTGTGTTTAAAGTTCCATTTACTTGTTTATTATTTTAGAAATGCACATTGGCAATCTGTTTGCCTACACTTGTAGGATACTGGGCTAGATGGACCTTTGGTCTGACCCAGTATAGCCGCTCTTATGTTCTAATGCTGAGAAACCCGAACTCCTACTTTTCTGCTAAGCTGTTAATTTTGTTATCTCATTTCCTCCCATGTTCACCCTGTTTGTTTTGTCCACTTCTTACACCCTGACTGACATGGAGATTGTGAGCTCTCTGGGGCAGGAGCTGTCTTCCTCATTATTTGTCAGTACAGTGCCTACCACAATGATCCTTGAATGTGCTTTCTAGGTGCTACCATAGTACAAATGAATAATACTACTATAAAATATTTTTAAGTTTAGATTGTTTAGGATGTCCAGTACCTGGAAGGAGGAGGCTTCAGTTTAGCAATGAGTATATGAAGATGTTATATCTGGCATCTTCTTTGATGTCACTGTTGGAAGTCTACCCCCTGAAAACAGTACTTCCAAGATGACGTCACCCTTCCAGTGAATCAGCAGTCCCCAAATGCAATGATATCACATCATTCTCAAGATTGGCACTTCCCTTCATGATAACTTAAACATTGTGTGACATTATAGTGCTGAGGGTGAATTGGATGTTAGAAAGTACCCAAGACTTCCTGAACCAGGTCCCTCCATCCCGCACTTACACTATGTGAGACATGGAAAGTGATCTCGGAAAACAGGGAGCAGCACACAGAGCAACAATCTGGATTTGTCTTCACTGCAAAAAACGACTGCAAGAGTCAGAGCCTGGGTCAACTGACGTGGGCTCACACTCTGGAGCTAAAAATAGCAGTGGAGACATTTGGGCTTGGGCTGAAGCCTGGGCTCTGAAATCCAGCAAAAGGATGCTCTCAGAGCCTGGGCTCCAGCCCGAGCCTAACCGTCTATAGTGCTAGTTTTAGCCCCATAGCATGAGCCCACTGAGCCTGAGTCAACTGACCCAGACTCTAAGAGTCACTGCCAAGGGGTCAGTCTCTCTTTCTCTCTCTCTCTCTCTTTTTCTTTTTACAGTGTTGACATACCTTAAAAATGTGTGAACTCATAGGAGGAGAGGATGGGCTCTTCACTTTATTTGTGGAAGTGACTGGACAGCATTCAATTGACAACCACCCTTTCTGAACAGAATTATATGCAAGCAGAGCTGAATTATGTCCCACTTGCTGTGCTTGAACAAAAATAGCAGTTTTAATTTAAGAAAAGCAGTCTTCAAAGCTTTTTGAGAAATCAGATGAAAAGGCTGCGGAAGTTATTTTATCTTTGGAAAGTTTTAAATTCAGTATGTAACATCTTTGCTTCATGCTGCCTTTCTCAAGAACACATTAGGAACGTATAGATGGATGAGTGAATCATTCAGGGCACCAAAGCCAAGGGTAGCAGCATCTCACTATGGTTCTTGTTAACCTGATAGCAAATGGAGTGTATTATTATTTGAGCCACCAATTACCCACATATTTTTACACAGCTTGTGAAGTTTAGGAAATGAACAAACTAACTGTCTGACTATATCTAATATAGATACCAGTGTATCTAATATAGATACTTGCCCAACTCAGGGTGAATTGATGCCATTTTTGATCTTTGAAGAGGGAAAGAGGCCTTGTACATATTTTTTTCCGAATAATAACTATTCTAATAATATCATAAGAGTCTGGCCTCATTTTTCTACTAAATTATTTATTTAACCACTCTCCTGCACTACTTCTGTCAGCCGCCTATTAGATATAGCAGAAGGCTGAACAGAAGAGAGCCAGTAGGAGAAGGTGGTAAAAGTACCGTAAAGTCCGTAAGAAGCCAAAAACCATATTGGTCATATGTCCTTCTGATACATACAAAATGTGCCTGGCAGACTAAATTCAGAGCTAATTTAAAAACCCTACAGTATGGTACAGTAATATATGCACTGTTTCAGTTGAAGTGAATGGGACTTCAACAATTTACTTCAATGGGAACAGGAGCAGGCGTATAAGAGCAAAGTATATTTAAAGTATTATTATTTATTATATTAAAATGATTATTCAAAAATCACAGTAATATCATTGACAGCTGTCACCTTTTTGAATCATTACTGTAGAACATATTTTTTATAAGAATTCACATGTCTTGTGTGATTTTTAGCATATTAGACACAATCCCATAATAGGGCATAAATGGGATACAAAGTGAAATGACCTGATAAAATAATGCATTTAAAAAGCCTCATCCATCTTAAATCCCCTTAATCCAGAAGTGTTTTAAATAACCCCCAAATCTTATTTCATTATGACTGTTCTTTTAAAAAAATTAAAAAATCACAATCAAACAATAATCTGATATATTTAAAACCAACGCACAAAATGTCAGCTTTGTTTGAGTACTTTGGGCAATATTGGCAGAATATATAGGGAGCACCCTTCTCAGGAGAGATTGGCATCTTTCTCAAAAAGACATCCAGGAAGCAAGGTAATTTTCTAGGATTATGTAAGGCTTCAGATTGTAGGTTTACACTGAAGTTTACAGATAGATACCAACCCTGCCAATAAAGAATAATATGGTGAGGCAGTCTTAGTTTTGTAGAGATCTGGGTGGATATTTCGATATGGGCTCAAAGTGTTTATTCATAGAATCATAGAATATCAGGGCTGGAAGGGACCTCAGGAGGTCACCTAGTCCAACCCCCTGCTCAAAGCAGGACCAATCCCCAACTAAATCATCCCAGCCAGGGCTTTGTCAAACCTGACCTTAAAAAACCTCTAAGGAAGGAGATTTCACCACCTCCCTGGGTAACCTGTTCCAGTGCTTCACCACCCTCCCAGTGAAATAGTTTTTCCTAATAGCCAAGCTAAACCTCCCCCACTGCAACTTGAGACCATTACTCCTTATTTTGTCATCTGCTACCGCTGAGAACAGCCTAGATCCATCCTCTTTGGAACCCCCTTTCAGGTAGTTGAAAGCAGCTAGCAAATTCCCCGCCCTCCCCCATTCTTCTCTTCTGCAGACTAAATAATCCCAGTTCCCTCAGCTTCTCCTCATAAGTCATGTGTTCCAACCCCCTAATCATGTTTGTTGCCCTCCGCTGGACTCTTTCCAATTTTTCCACATCCTTCTTGTAGTGTGGGGCCCAAAACTGGACACAGTACTCAGTTGAGGCCTCACCAATGCCGAATAGAGGGGAATGATTATGTCCCTCAATCTGCAGGCAATGCTCCGACTTATACAGCCCAAAATGCCATTAGCCTTCTTGGCAACAAGGGCACACTGTTGACTCATATCCAGCTTCTCGTCCACTGTAACCCCTAGGTCCTTTTCTGCAGAACTGCTGTCTAGCCACTCGGTCCCTAGTCTGTAGCAGTGCATGGGATTCTTCTGTCCTAAGTGCAGGACTCCGCACTTGTCCTTGTTGAACCTCATTAGATTTCTTTTGGCCCAGTCCTCTAATTTGTCTTGGTCCCTCTGTATCTGATCCCTACCCTCCAGTGTATCTACCACTCCTCCCAGGTTAGTGTCATCTGCAAACTTGCTGAGGGTGCAATCCATGCCATCCTCCAGATCATTAATGAAGATATTGAACAAAACCAGCCCCAGGACAGACCCTTGGGGCACTCTGCTTGATACCGGCTGCCAACTAGACATGGAGCCATTGATCACTAACCGTTGAGCCTGACGATCTAGCCAGCTTTTTATCCATCTTATAATCCATTCATCCAGCCCATACGTCTTCAACTTGCTGGCAAGAATACTGGGGGAGACCATATCAAAAGCTTTGCTAAAGTCAAGGAATATCACGACCACTGCTTTCCCCTCATCCAGCCAGTTATCTCATCATAGAAGGTAATTAGGTTAGTCAGGCATGACTTGCCCTTGCTGACTGTTCCTGATCTGTTTCCTCTCCTCGAAGTGCTTCAAAACTGATTCCTTGCGGACCTGCTCCATGATTTTTCCAGGGACTGAGGTGAGGCTGACTGGCTTGTAGTTCCCCAGATCCTCCTCCTTCCCTTTTTTAAAGATGGGCACTACATTAGCCTTTCTCCGGTCATCCGGGACCTCCCCCGATCACCATGAGTTTTCAAAGACGATGGCCAATGGCTCTGCAATCACATTGGCCAACTCCTTTAGCACCCTCAGATGCAGCGCATCTGGCCCCATGGACTTGTGCTCGTCCAGCTTTTCTAAACGGTCCTGAACCACTTCTTTATTGATTGTAGTATTTCTATTGATATATTTTATAACTGTGCCAAGAGCTTTGGATGGGCACATGTTAAATGAATAAATAAAACCCCTTGATAAAATAATTTACTGGATAAATGGGAGACTTACCATGTGTCAGATCCCTAGAACTTTAATAAGTAGATTGCTTGCACCAATATATGATTAGCTTTACACATCTTCCCCCTTCCATTTTTTTCTCTTTTTACTTTAATACAATAACATATAAAACAGAAAATTTGGTGGTTTTACCAGTATTTATTTACTGGTTTGATACACAGAAAGTGCATCTGTCTAAATGTGTCCACATTGTGTCATTGCCTGTGTCCACAATGCTGCTGTGATCCTGTCAGAGCTCACAAGTTGAGAGGTTGTTTTGGGTCAGTGCTTGAGATGAGGAACATCTGCATAACGTGTATCGCTGTGGATTCCGAGGTAGACCTCTGGGGTCAGTACTGAGCCAAAGCCCAGCATTATAACAGAGAGTTCTGTGTAGCTGGAGACACCATGTTTCAGATGAAAGGCCAGAAGGAACCACTAGCCTGACCTTCTGTATAACACAGCCCA
The DNA here is from genome assembly GCF_013100865.1 of Trachemys scripta elegans. NCBI lineage: Eukaryota > Metazoa > Chordata > Testudines > Emydidae > Trachemys > Trachemys scripta. The sequence goes on along the minus strand of NC_048298.1, from coordinate 208,044,951 downwards.
TAGAATGTCACCCCGTTATGCCTGCATTGTGCCCAGTGACATGTAAAATAACTGCTCTGGCTGCTGTGGTAATTTAAATGTCTCATGGCATTTTTATAAGAATAACATTGTTAACTTGAGGACAAATCCAACTATGGGTGATTACAATCTGACCTCAGGGAAACTCTCCTGAGTTCAAATCCATTGCTCTATCCGCTTGGCCATACTATTTCATAATGACACGTAGTGTAGAGTTACTGTGTGCAGTTAAACAGCACCTGCATTTTACCCAGAAATGGCTGCATTTCATATAGCCTGTTTTGTCTATAGTTTGTTCAGCTGTTTTTCGTTTGTTTGTTTGCTTTTGAGTTTGCAAACCACATTGGAATGAAAGGAGTTAATTATTGTTATTTTCCTGTTTACCATTTCTACTGCATTGGGTCAGTTTCCCTGGTATTTAGTCCCTTTTTAGTCCATGGACAGTTAGGCTGTAGCAGGCTTATTCCTTTATTGTGCAACAGGTAAAAGACCTTTTGTTTGTATGTTTTGGTTTTGTGCATTGAAAATGTTCTTGAAAAAATTATCTTCTTCTAACATGATCTTGATGGGCTCATATGTCTTTATGTTTAGGTGACTCCACTGTATTGCAAGTGGCTTGATAGGCTTACTGTTCACCTCAAAGAGGATACTGCAGATTCTGCTTGTGATAGGGATACTCGCTTCCACGTATTTACTGCAGATAGTGCCAGGGGTCAGCTGAACAACAACCTTCTATAAGCCTGACCCAAATCTCACTGAAGTCAATGGAAAGACTCCCATTGATTTAGGCAGGCTTTGGAGCGGATCCCTATGGTAGAATCACTGCCATGGTTTGGTTTTGGGAGAGCAGCCAGCTCAGTCTTAGGTTTGAAAATTGGCCTTTTTAGCAAGTCTAAGGTTATGTGGCCTTTTGAGCACTTCTTCTGCATCCTTGTGCTCTCTGTCTCAAGGAATCTCACCTTTCCTCTTGGAATACTCTGGAATTTAAGTGTTTCTTTCCCTCTGGAATAAGACCACGTAATAAAAATCCTGTCTTTTAATCATTTCAAACCCCTATGCTGTAAGTATGAATTGAAACCAGTTCTACTGAAAGCAGCCTATCCCCCCATGCCCCCTCCCAACCATAAACAAAACACCCAAAGAAACGGATCCTAACAGGCTTGGGTGTTGTTTTTTTAACATGCAATTCTCACCTAATTCTCTGGATGGAGCTCATGGTATTTCTAAAAATCATAGTTAAATCAGAGTCTAGTATCTGGCACCATGCTTTCATATTCTGTTTACTTTTTCTTCTGTTAGTCTTACTTTATTATACTCTATTTGGCTATAATCAAGGATGTGTTTAAACTGTTCCTGTCAATCCTTTGAGTCTTAGATGGAGGCCTCTGATTTTTCTCTTTTTAAAACCCATTTTGCTTCCTGCTCTCACTTTTTAAACTCCCTATTTTGTGAGGGTCATTAAATTTTGCCTTCATTTTTAAGTATAGCTAAATTATTCAGATGAGTGCAGCTCAATGGGTGTCTTTGGCATGTGCTGTATGCATTATGTCAGTCATGCGGAGAGATACCTCTTCAATAGCTCTTGTGCTGGCCCAGCTCTGAGTCACCTTGCAGCCTATTGGGAAAGCTGACAAATGTGCAAAAAGGGCCTTTTCTTTTCCTGACAATGAAAGTGTTGATAGCAGACTGCTATATCAGCCTAATGATACTGACAGCTGCATTTCCTAAGGATGGACCTGAAGAGAGAAAAGAGAATCCAAAACTGAAACTACATAAACATGACTCTTGTAATCATGTCCTAATGATGATCCTAATTTTTAAAATCATAATTTATTGCTGCTTCTTCAGAAATGATAATTCACTGGACAATGATCATTGTGAGAAGTAAACTATAATTGTGTTTCTTGGGCATGGACAAGATAAATTAATTTTTTGCTCACCCCTTTGTTTTCCTCCCTTAAAATGCCCCTTGTACTTGAGTTTAATGGGGGGCTTGAGAGTAAGATTCAAGATCTATATACCCAGACATATTTTCCAAAAGTATGAAAATTTACTGCTTTTTATGAAGTTATTTTATTTGTTTTGATGAAGCACTGTTTTAAAAATTTAAAGTACAAATGACAAGCCAAAATATCTTGTGCTTCTGTAATAAGATCTTTCTGTAACATAATTAACCTTTCTAGGTTACAGAGCACAAATCCCAAGGTCACTCTGAAGTAATATTGTTGCCTACTGGATTTGACTGCTGCCCGGTTTTACCTTTCTCTAAGGAAGTCCTATTTACAATATTTGTTTCCAATCCCTTCTCTCCCAGTCTGAAGACTGATAGGGCAGAGTCATAGAAAAACATACGCATAATTCTCTGCTATGTTTCTTAGTTTAGTCTCTGCTTACATTGCTTGATTCTGTTCCCAGTGAAGTCAATGGCACAAGTCTGATTGACTTCACTGGGAACAGAATCAAACAATATAAACTGAGGCAAAATTCCCATTGACCTCTGTGGTGCAGATCAGGTCAATGGCCTTTACAAACCAATGCTTGGAGTAATTTAGGACTATCTATAATAACAAAGGCCCCAATTCAAAAAGGTATTTAAGCATGTGCCTTAAGCACTTGTGTATTCTGATTGAAGTCAACCCCGTTGAAGTCAATTGGACTACTTAGGCACCTTACTGAATAAGAGTCGTAACCATTTTAGCTGAACCAATTTTAAATGCTTTAAATATGGTATTCCTGGTCAGTGACAGGAGCCAAAACTGTTCTGAAACTATGTTTAAAGAAGAGCTAGTCACAAAGTTTTCACCAAAATGTTTCTTTTGTCAAAAAATGTCAATTTGTCAAAACCAGAACTGTTTATGGGGAAAAGGGTGGCTTTGACAATTGTTTTGGCTCAAATTGTCAAACCCTCTCCCTCCCCATTTTCAAAATGAAAAGTTCTGGTTTTCTAGTTCCAAAATGACTTTTCAGATAGAAATGTAAGCTAATTATATTTTTAAAAATTGTTAGAGAATTATCAAAATTGAGATTAAATGCTTTGAAATGATCAGACATAACATTTTGATTGATCTGAACCAAAACTTTTTTGGGGAGTTTTCTGCTCCTGAATATTTTTGAGATTTTGACACCTTGTCCTTATTCAGGATGGGAATAAATGTAAAAATTCTGAAAATGTTCATGAGAAAGGCAAACCATTTCCTGCCCAGCACTAGTTTATAGCTTGTTCATCTAATATGGTTTAAATAATAATGCTTTCCATTTCTGTCTGTCTTTCAGAAATAAAATGTCTATAAGCACCAGCCTATTGTTTGTGTTTATCCCTTAGGTTAGTATTTCCCAAACTTGGGACGCCGCTTGTGTAGGGAAAGCCCCTGGCGGGCCGGGCCGATTTGTGTACCTGCCGCGTCCGCAGTTCCGGCCGATCGCGGCTTCCACTGGCTGCGGTTCGCCGCTCCAGGCCAATGGGAGCTGCTGGAAGCAGCAGCCAGTACGTCCCTCGGCCCACGCTGCTTCCAGCAGCTCCCATTGGCCTGGAGCAGTGAACTGTGGCCAGTGGGAGCCGCGATCGGCCGGAACTGCGGACGCGGCAGGTAAACAAACCGGCCCGGCCCGCCAAGGGCTTTCCCTACACAAGCGGCATCCCAAGTTTGGGAAACACTGCCTTAGGTTATAAACCAAATAATGCAAAAGTACTTCTGCAGATTAACCAGTCCTGAGCCTCAGCCCACCCATCAGTAGCTTGAGACAAGAGAAGGAAAAGATAGATGTTTCGGTGTGTCTGAAAAGTTAACAAAACCAGGCTCTGACAGACCATATATAGGAGTGAGTCCCAAAACTAAAGACCCCACCCCTTCCTTTATGTTTATATAGCACCTTCAATCCAAAGATCTAAAAGCACTTCACAAACCTTAAATCTACTTTAGAAACATTAATGGACCCTGCTAGGTTTACTCTTGTTCAGTGACACCTTACTTCAGAAAGACCTGGGAACCGAGGGGGAAACATTCAAAGGCAGAGATGGAACTCACTAGGAGTTAGGTGCCGAACTCCTATTTGTGCCTTTAGAAACCTTTGAACCCAGGCTTCTCCCTTCCAGATTTGTGCTTTTAATCACGAACCTATCTACCCTGTCTTTAGTGCAGACTGAGCCTCAGTGATGATTTTGCTGAAGTGGAATATTTTAGTATTTCTGTAGTCTTGGGTTGTGGCAGTGCTCTGATGTAGACATTGAAGATTAAGATGCCAAGCTATATTGTAACAACTACACCGTTGGGGGACCTGGCTGCAAAAGGTTAGTCTACTGATACAGTTAAAATATGATCTGGAATGTGTAATGGGGCTGAACCATGTTTTAACTGTGTTTCTGAACTGCCCTACAGGTTTAGAGGACAATAAACATACCACCATTCAACTCAGATTTGTCTTTACAAAGTGGTTAATCCTTTTCCTACTATGCTCATGAATGTGTGCAGAGAAGAACACTACATGACAGGTTGAAGGAAGGAAGTGAAGAGTACTGTATTCATTGGAAATGAGGAAGGGAATCTGGAAAGGTCACTGTAGTAACCCAGACTGGAATTTTGCCAGGACACTGAAGTTAACACCCTTCTGCGTTCGTCTGGAAAATGACAGTGTTAAGGATAACATTTCAACTGGCAGATAAAACGAGTGGCAGAGACTTTCCTTTCAGTGTGAAAGTATTTTACACTTTTTTCTTGTATTAAAAAGAAATCTTCACTCGCGGTTGGATTGACAATACATAGTTACAAGTCCAACACTTCTTCCTCCAATAAACTTTTATTTTGGCCCCAGAGAATAATATCTTTCAAAACCCAAATTCAATTAATCTTCTCAGGAAGATTGGGGTTTTCTGCTCAGTAACCATATGAAATGTTCATCTTTGGCCCGAGCTGAAGCTAATAGCCATGGCATGTTTGCTTATATCTTATCTGTGAGGCTAGATCTGCTGCTGTCAGCTTCTCCCTTGTTATCTGGCTGCTGCTACTGCTCAGTCAGTTGTACAGTGATGTCAGTTCCATTAATAACCTGAGCACCATGCAGACAGATAGTGGAAAATGGGTGAAGGGAAAGGAAATTGCATTTAACCCTGATCTCTTGCTGTCATTTTTCAGACCCAAGCACAACTCCATAAGGCCAGAGTGGGTGCATGATATCAAAACACTTGTGACAAATCTCAGGCTTGAAACAGAGGCAGAGAGACAGAGAAAAAGATGGAGGGACATACATACAAGTAAAATTGGGCATGAATCTGGAGCTTTTGGAGTGGAAATGCTGTGTAAAAGCAGTGATACACACCATCTTAAAATTAATTCTTCTGAAGTGCAAGAAAGTTGCTCTCATTTCTGCAAACTTTGTTGTTTTAGCTTTGACTGTCATTGTTTTTGCTGTTTCTCCTGCAAAACCAAACCCCTTTTATAAAGGTACATTTTAAAAAGGATTATTGCCCCTTTGCTGAGCAGTAATGAATTCTCATAGACTCATAGACTTCAAGACGAGAAGGGACCATCATGATCATCTAGTCTGACCTCCTTCATATCGCTGGCCCAGAACCTCACCCACCCACTCCTGTAATAGACTGATAAACTCTGGCTGAGTTCCTGAGATCCTCAAATCATGATTTAAAGACTTCAAGTTACAGAGAACCCACTATTTACACTAGTGTAAACCTGCCAGTGCCCCATGCTGCTGAGGAAGGTGAAACCCCCTCAGGGTCTCTGCCAATCTGACCTTGGGAGAAATTCCTTGCTGACCTTAAAAATGGTGATAAATTAGACCCTGATCATGTCAGTGATACCCATCAGCCAGACTCCTGGGAGAAAATTCCCTGAAGTACTCAGAGCCCTCCCTCTGAGGCCTTGGAGGCCATTTTCCTGTTAGGAGCTGGAATCAGTGAGGCAGAATAAAGTACATTCTTACTTGAATTTACAAAATGAACACATGTCCTGTTTCCTTGAGCAGAGGTTGTAACAGGCTACATACAGGCAGAAACCCCAAGTAAGGCCTCTGCCTTCCCATCTCCGAGGAGCAGCTTCCTTGGGCCTGTGTCTTTCTCCAGGACTCTCTCTGAGGGCTTGGCTACACTTGGGACTTCACAGCACTGTATGTACTCCACCTCTCCGAGGGGAGTAGCTTACAGCGCTGTGAGTGAGCGTGCAGCACTGCAGGCACTGATTACACTGGCGCTGTACAGCGCTGTACTCGCTGCACTCAGGGGGGTGTTTTTTCACACCCCTGAGCACAGCAAGTTGCAACGCTGTATAGCACCAGTGTAGCCAAAGCCAAAGTCAGACAAATCCAACTGCTTAACAAGGCACTGTTTCTTTTCCTCCTTAGCCCCTGAACCTTACCCTGGGAAACCCTTAATTCAAGTGTTGCCTCAGACTGCATGGTCTGGAAAAGGTGACCTGGTCATGGACCCTTCTTTTGCCCAGAAGCTCTGAGAAAGGAGCTGAGAAAGATCCCGTGAGAAAGGATGATACCCAGGTCCCTTACTGACTCTGTGGGTGCAGTTACTACATGGCATCTTTAATTCTTTTATGGAGAGTTTAATCCTGGGTGCTTATATATCAACCACCCCTAATGTGCCAACCACGAGCACCTCCTACCGTAACAGGATAGATTCTTCAATATGGGTTCTGCGGGGAGGTTCCTTTGGACACTGTCTTCACTGCCCAAACAGCCATGTTTTAAAAGCCAGGTTCCAAACCCAGTTGCAGCAAAACAAATTTAGGACATGGCTTGATCAGCTGGTGGAAACCAATCACTCATGTTCCATTTATTTAAAAATATGTGTTTCCAACAAGTCTTTTCAAAGCCACTAATGGCAGACTTCCAGTGTGAGGCAGGTGCCTAGCTACTGTTTGTCTTCAAAAATTGTCACCTTCGTTTGGCCAGCTGTTTTGATATTTGACGATGTGATTTGCTTAATTTGAGAGCAGATATAAAGGACAGTGTAGGGCCAGATTCTGTAATCTACATGTGCTTTTGACTGCACTTTGTGTACAGCTGGTCCTGGCAGGCTAGCTGGCTTGTGTGGCCATAATCCTCTCCCTTATGCTGGTGAAACCAGGAGTAACTGCATTGGTGCAGCTCTATGTGCTAATGCATATTTTTAATACCCTGAGTACTAGACAGCAGAATTGATGATGCAGTTTGGGGAAACTTTGTTATAACATCAGCAGAGATTAAATTGCTCAAGCATTTCATTAGCCAATGATGTCTGAAACAAAATAATGAAGAGAAATGTTAAATGTCCCATTGAAATGCTCCAGACTCTGGTGGTGGTAGAGTTTACAGAGGTATTTTTCTTTAACGGAGATCATCAGATGCAGGAAGAGGCTGCTTCCTTATTGGCTATTCACCAAGCAGCATGCAGTTCTCAGTGGAAAAGATGCTTTGTCAGCTACTCCCATTTATTAGGCAAACACTGATGTGCCTACGTTTTTTAAATAAGTGGTGACTGTCTGCTTCTTCCTTGATAACTTTGAAAAGTAAGTTTTTTAAAATTTAGAAGTAATCTAAGCTCAAGAATGGGATTTCTCACAAGTGATATCTACTAGAAGGAGAGACCCTTTCCTAGGTAGAAAACAGAATGTCTATTCTGTTTGTTTGTTCTGTACCTTCTTGCCTGCATTGTGTGTCTGTGAGTGTCTGTTTTCTTGTCTGAAGGGAGGGTAGGAATGGTAAGGGGAGTAATATTGGTGTGCTCGTTGCAAGTCTGCACAGAAGGGGCTCTGGTCAAGTGGACAGAGTTCCTCTCCACAGAGTGAGACAACAACTGCAAAGCTCTGATCATAAGAACTGTTTCAAGTGGGTGACAGACTGAGTATATTGCATTGTTAGCATTCAGTATTTTTGAATGTTCAGGCTGTGAGGCATTTTCTAGGTATTTTGGAGATATGGTTGTTCAGTTACAGAGTGAACAATTTACCACCATATGGGTGGAATCTATTCTTGGAGATCAGGGAAAGGGAAGGGTAAATACAGTTGTCTTTGCTTGAATTTAAGTCCATGATGGCTGCTAAGTTTCTGGGAAATGCTAAAGTCCATGCACTTGCTGGCTGATTCTGGACTTTAGGCCCTGCAAAGCATAGGGCCACACAGATTGATGGGGTCAGAGGCTCCCACTGGTTTTCAGGAAACTAGAAATATAAAGAAAATTCTTAGATTTTGTTAGTAAAAAATATCCCTTTTCCAGGTGAAGATAACATTGGAAATTTTAAACGAATGTCAACTGATGCAAACAGAAGGCTTGGGTTGGAAGGCTGTCACTGTCAACAGCGGGTTATTCACAGTCCCCCTCACAGCTATCAAGACAGACCCTGGGGACCACAGATCCCACAGTGCCAGGCCCTGCAGCAGGAGAGAGCCTCCTTGCCCTCTCTCCCTCCCTTATGCTCCCTTTATAGCTGTGCACAGATGATGCTATGTTATTCAGAACCTAAACTTTCCTTTAGCACGTTGAATTTCTTAAGCCCTTGGGGGTTTTTACCATGTCAATCAATGCAGTGCTCTTTGTTAAATCTCCTGACATGCTAGAGCTTAAACAAAAAACACCCAAAAAGGTTTTGCTCAGAGCTGTTCATGTTTCCAGCAATGGGTGGCATGGCAACCATTTGCAGTAGAGGTCAATTGCTCAGGAGTTCTCCAGGTTGGGGGTGAGGCACGGAGTAGGTTTCTAAGAAGCGTTTAATGGAATAATTAGAGCAATGCGCTAACAGATGAAGGTGCAGTTTGTATGTATTTATTTTTTAAATAACAACCCTCCTGGGTTCTGAAATGAAACACACCTGGGAAGAAAATCTAGCATGACTTCAAAGGGAGGGATAACAAGGTTGTTTGTTAAAATGAAACATTTGGTTCTGGAGAAAGCACAACATCATCTGGAGATCGAGGGATGGTATAATTTTCTCAAATACCTAAGTGATTTAAGAGCCTAAGTCCAATTGAAAATGGGGCATAGGCTCCTAAGTCACTTAGGCACTTTAGAAAACTGTGCCCAGAGTCCTAGATTGTGTTGGATCACACTGTGGGTTTGCAAGTGAGGGCCTAAGGAGCTTCTCCTCCCATGAATTTCCAGCATAGGGAGGAGCACCATGTCCTTGGGCTGGCCTGTTCTTGGGCCCTTTCCGTGCAAGGATTTTTCAGGCCTAGGGCTGTTTCTGGAATTAATTACTCCATCTTCAGTGAGGGCAGAGAGGAGGAAGGGCCATGTCCCCATCTACCTCTCACTGGCCAGAAGTAGACATTGCACCCTTTCCAAGGGTAGCGCGGTATCTGTGAGTTCTTGCAGCATTTTGCCTGTCAGACATGTCTTCCAGAATTTCCCCAGAGCTCTACACCCTTCCCTACTGCCCCCCAACAGCAGTTGTTGCTACATGTTTCAATCCCACCTCAATCAATCATTTGATTTTATTCATGGATTGGGGTGTCCTCACTTATGAACTGTAAAATGTGAAAAATAGAGTGGTAATTTGCTCAATGTTTAAATTTTATTTATTTTTATTTTTTTAAAAAGTGCATCCTAATGAACTTAAACACACACACACACTAAAGAATTTAGTCATAGCGGGTTTTTTTTTGCCTGGATTAAAAGGAGCATCATTAATCATTCACTGGGATCTTAATGCATCCTTCTCTGAACTTATCTTGCAAAAGCCAAGATGCTTGTGGATAAAATAGGGCTACCAGTCTGGCACTTTTAAAATAGTAATACATTCACTAAAAAGAAACAGTAACAGCTGCAACTATAGGTTTAGTCCAATCACATTTATGTATCTGAAAAAGTGGAAGAATTATTGTAGCCCTGAGGTTAATAAGAACTACATTATAAAACAAAGGACCTAGCATACAGGCATAGGGTAAGATTTTTCAAAGCATTCAGCATTATCATTTTGCTCCCGTCAAAGCGGGAGTTTTACCGTTGGCATCAGTGGGACTAGAGATAGGACAAAGTTGTTTGTTAATATCTGATCTGTATGTTTTTATTGCTTGTATTGATTGGTGTTGGGTTTTATACTGTTCACCATTAACTGGGGATTGAAGACTCTTTTTAGACCTCTCCAATGAAAAGCTAAAACAACTGTTGACTTCCAAAATAATACTTCATATTGGTAAACTGTAGTCTGCCACTGGATTTAGTCTGAATGGTTGAAGCTTTATTTCAGCAAGGAGACTCTCTTTCTGTGGACTTGGCTTTATTTAAATTCTCAAAGAGCACGGCTTATCTATTGCATTAGTTTCCAAAACAAACACTTGAGCTCCTTCCCATTCAGTATTTTAAATCTTTTTAATATGTCTGTCAGTTGGCATTTGGGCCAAGAATAAACTGATTTAAGGCTTGGATCATTTCACTGGCTTTATGACTAGTTTCACTGTGTTCTCTCTTAATACATTTATAGATAGCTTTAGATATTGGATTTGATTCAGGTCAGAGTTGATATGGAGCATGAAATACCAAAATGCAGTTGGTTCATTGGAATCAACCTATTGCTTTAGTTCAAAATTACAAGGGACATAGTAAGCATAAATCCGACCATATATACTGTGTAATCATAGATGAAAGGTTATCAGGAATATTTTCTGAGTGCCATGAATATTCACATTTGACAGTCCAGTTCTGTGGTGAGTATGTATACTGTGTAGTCGTGTAGTCTGTCATCTCTCCTCCACCATACAAGTCTGTACATAAAGTAACTGAATCTCATGATGTAGCATCACAAGCATAGGTAAAAATGGGAAATGGAGATAGAGTAAAATGTACAGGAGTATGTCTCTTCTGATATAAATACAGTTTAGCTCAGGGTGGGCAAACCTTTTGGCCCGAGGACCATATCTGGATGGAGAAATTGTATGCAGGGCCATAACATAGGGCTGGGGCAGGGGGTTGGGGTGCGGGAGGGGGTGTGGTGTGCAGGAAGGGGCTCAGGGCAAGGGGTGCAGCGTGCTGGAGGGGTGCTGAGTGCGGGAGGGGACTCAGGGCGGGGGGGGTGCAGGTGGGGTGTGGCAGGGGGCTCAAGGCAGGAGCTTAGGGGGCTCAGGGCAGGGGGTCGGGGTGTGGGGTGCAGGAGGGGTTTGGGGTGTGGGCTCCGGCCTGGTACCACTTACCTCGAGGGGCTCTGGGGTAGCAGCGGTGCGCAGCGGGCTAAGGCAGGCTCCCTGGACCTCCCCACTCTGGGCCTCATGCTTTCGAGGGTCCCGTGGGCTGTTGCGAATGGCCAGCACGGTGGGTCCCGGAAGAGACGGATCTGTCACTTCCGCCCCGGACCCTGCACTCCCCTAGGGACGGCCCTGTGTGCAGTGCTGTTGATTGAGAGTTATATGGTGATGATAGTGTAAACTCCCTGAGAACGGGAATTTCTCTTCTTAATTGCTACCGTGGCTAGGACATATCCCAGGTTCCTCCTCCTGTTTAATTGCTTACAAACTCACAGGACAATTCTGGTGCCGTGCTGCCTGACATCTAAAGAAATGAACATTCTATTCTATTCACGTTGTTGTTGTAGTGGGCTCATCATCATAGTATCTGAGCACTTTCCAGTAGTGTGTGAAGCAACATGACTACACATCTGCCAAGTTTTATTTGTTCTCTCATCCTCTCCTCAGAGGAAGAAGCATGTGCAGTGGGGTATCTTTGTCTGTATATTTTTTTTAATTTACCTGTTATGTGTTTATGTAAGAGAAGGCAAGGTCAAGGAAATGCACCTTGCACCTGGTGTGAAAGGTGCTGAGGTTAGTGGTGGTCCATAGTTCTTGGGGGAGTTCATTCTACACTCTTGGACCATGCCCAGAGACAGTTCTGTCTCTAGCACAAATGAGCTTTTGGTCTTATTGTTTATAGTTGCATTGTGCCAGAGGAGTAGTGTTGCTGACCATGGGCTGTGTCCTGGAGCTTTAGATGGTCTTTTAGATATCCTGGACCCAGGTCATGGAGTGCTTTCAAGATAAGGACTGAGACCTTGACTTTGATTCAAAATTCTATGGGAAGCCAGTGTAGAGAGCAGATGACAGATTTGATATGTGCATGGTAGTCTGTGTTGCTAAAGAGATGTGCTGGAGTTTCCTAAGGCTTAGGAACCTGTTACCCAGCTGAGAGGTGATACAGTCTTGAATAACTGAGGCCAGGTCTCCTTCTGCCAGGAGCTAGGTGGAGATGATAGCAGCATCTTCAGGTAACACTTTCTATGTGAGATCTCAGCATCAGTGAGGAATCCAAGAGTACTCATAGACTACGGACTGAATTCACTAATTGTGGGTGTGTATCTGCAACCGACGGAGACTGCACCATGGCTGCAATCTTTTCAAAGTACTTTCTTTGGCCCACCAGCATCACTTCTGTCTTGCTTGGGTTCAACTTCATCCAAGAGCTGATCCCATCCAAGCAATAGGCCACCTTTGTAATAACGGTGTGATTGTTTAAGGTGAAGGATAGGTAGAACCGTGTATCATCTGCATATTGCTCAAACTTAAGTTCATGTTGTTTGACCAGTTCACCTAGTGGTTGCATGTAGATGTTGAAAAGCACTGAAGAGAGAATTGATTTTTGTGGAACTCCACAAGTGAGGGGTCTAGTGGTGGAGGTGACATTTCCCGTCACTGTTTATTGGTGGTTGGCTAGGACAGAAGTGTCCGGGGTTGTTTTCTTTAGTGTTTGTTGGACTACTGTGTTTTGAAGGAGAAAGCGAAGATTCTTTCTCTGAATGAAGTGTTGACTGTTTTAGTCAGGAGTGGTACCAGTTGTTCATGACTCTTTCACAAGCCAGGAAGGGCGTGGGTCTCCTCTCTTGCATGTCATAGGAGTTTTGAACAGAAGTGGGTGGGAGGTTAGGTTAATGTTACACACAGAGGGTGAAATTCTGGTTCTATTGAAATCAATGTGAACTTTGCCTTTGACTTTAATGGGGTCGGGATTTTGCCCTGAATGTTGGGCCTTGCAGCCCCAGAGGTGAATCATGGGTTTGAGGAAGGGCCCGCTTTGCTTGAACCAGCCATGAAGATTTTGTCTTCAAAGCATACAAGACCAGAATGCATTGGCAGGGATTTATAACAGAAAAGAGTGTCTCAGTCATGCAGACTGGTGTGCTGACATCTCCATGCTGTGAGGTCCTACTGAAGTTTCAACTTCTTGGAGTGGCGATATAATAAAAGTGAAATAATACTGTTAGTATCACCCCTATTGTGTTAGAACTCAGTGAATAATTGCCAACAAAAAATTTATTTGGCAAAGTCCCCCTCTGTTTTTTTTTTTTTCCTGCTCCTGGAATGTCCATGAGCAGACTGGCATTTGCCAAATACACCAAATACAAAGTTTTCTCTACTCTCTGAGTTGATTGAAAACAGGTCATTGTGACTATTATACACCAGGTTTCAGAGTAGCAGCCGTGTTAGTCTGTATCCGCAAAAAGAACAGGAGTACTTGTGGCATCTTAGAGATATTTGAGCGTAAGCTTTTGTGGGCTATAGCCCACTTCATTGGATGCATAGAATGGAACATATAGTGAGGAGATATATATACACATACACCAGATATTTGATAATTGTGCTGTGTTGCTGAGTTGTGATTAGTCACGTCACCTGGTATTTTTCTGTTGTTGAACTCAGGATGTAGCAAGAAGGAGGCAATAATAACCACATTAAGTTAGAACACATAAAACAACTACTGAAATAGGAAAATAATAGCTTGACTTACTGTTGGCCAGTTGGATGTGGTGTGCAAATTGGTTATTAAACAACGCTCCACCACCCTGGAATCTTGATAAATTAAGTTTCATAGTTAAGTTAATTGAATTCATTTTTAATCATTACAAATATAAAAAGACCAACAGTTAAAACCAATGTTTAAAAACAGCCACATGCACAGCAGTTTGATGACTAGCTGTGTTCTGTACTGTGCTCTGCACATATCAAGCACTCTTGATAACTTCATTTAGCATTTTAGACCAAGCAATAAAAGGGTTTGTGTTTGAGTGTCCACTTCACTTTTGATTGCAGAGTTTGCTGTTCACGAATCGTTTTATGTTGCACCAGCTGAGGAAATAAAATACATCACTGTGATGGGCCCAATCCAACTTCCAGTCAGTAGGAGTCTGTCTAGTGATGTCTCTGGGAGTTGGCTCAAGCCCCATATTTGTACCTCACTACGTTTTACAAATTTCCATCGCCCTATTTTCTTCCTCTTTTCTGTGTTTAAAACTAAAATATATGCCAGCGATATGTGTGCAGCAATTTTGCCAGATGGAATCATATATTTTCAATGAAAAATGAAAAGACCAGACATGTACATAAAGGATGAATTAATCTGTGTAATTAAATGGAACATTACTTTGCCATGAACGATTCTAGCTTTTGAACTAGATTTCATGCTAATTTTTCTGTGAACTATAATTGTATTAATTTTTAATTTTTTAGACTTTCCAAAAATAAAAATAATCTTCTCAAGGTCGGTACAAAAAAGCTTTTTCATAGACGTGAATTTTAATTTTTGCAGGTATTTCAAAAACATTTTTACAAGAGATACAATATTATTTCAATGTACAGGGATATGTTAGTGCTTGAAGCCAAGTACTTTTATATCATGATAAAAATGAGATATAATGTAGCACATTGACAATCACATAGTCTTTCTTTGGAGTTTGTTTAAGCTATGAATATACTCTAGTAAAATATACATAGATGGGTGTAATTTAAGGTAACTGTAACTTACTTCCACTTTAATGACCCTTTACATTGCCAGGGTGGCTTAAAGGGATATTAGTGTAAATGAAAATCAGGCCCAGCAATTAAAATGATCAGTGAGAGGGTCACTTGTAATGCTCAGATACCAAGGCATGGTAGAAGAATCTGAATAGAACAGAATGATGTTCTCTTGCTCTGAAACACAAACATTTGACTTAGGCTGGCAAGCCAAGGCTAATTAATTTTTTTTTAAATTTCATTTTGCATCTACAGCCATCTGGTTTGCAATACACTTGGAATGAATAGAAATGGGGAAAAAATTACGGGTGAAGTCAATAGCAAAACGTACACTGATATCAATTTAGCCAGGATTTTTTTTTCTCTTTCTCTGTCCTTCCCTCTCTCTCCCACACGCACACACAATACATATACTGCAATATGAAATAAATGGTAAATAACAACTGACTGTCAATGATATTTAAATCAGTTGTTAAACTTGCTATTAGGAAGCAGATTGTTCAAAGCCTCACTCTTGATTGGCCATTTTGATAGTATCACAGACGAACCAAATATCTATCAATGGTGCACAACTGGCATCTCACCACTGAAACACATACAGAAAGAGGGAAATGTTAAGAGGTGATAATAAGGGATCTTTGGGGTAGAGGGGCTGAGGCTTAGAGGGAAAAAGTGATAGCTCTAAACTGTCCTTTTTTCTCCCACAAAGTGCCAGGCTGCCATTCAGCACTAGTTGGTGGTTTTTTCAGTCACACTTGACCTACAATCCAGCGTATAAACGAAGCTAGCAGCCTCGAATCCCAAATGATTTGGTATGGAAGAGAATGAGTTGAAAGTGGCCATTGGGCCACAAGCTGCTTGTGAAAGAACAGCTGGGTTTCTTTGGGAAAGGATGTTGGAGGAAAGGACTCTGTAGCCAAGATATATCTTGAAGGGCATTTTGTTCAGCCTCAGCCATGGGGAGATGGCGTGGCTGAACTTGTTCCATTTGCCCTTAAATGTAGGATGTTTCTCACTCCAAAAATGGATGGGTTTTGAGAGTCCACCTTGTGTATGAGTAATGGAATAGGTTTAAAATGAGAATAACAGGGTTGTACAGGCTGTTCTCCTATATCTCAGCTTCCTTGGCTGAATGGACAGAGTTCTAGGTCAGAAAAGTTTTATGGTTCTGAAAGATTTTAATGTCTATGCAGATGAACTCTTCAAGGTCAAATCAAAATCTCTGAGGGGCAGGGAGGAGAGCAATATGAGCTTGTCAAGATCAGACCATTAACACCTCTGGTTTGAGGTAGGGTCCACCTTTGCTCCTCTCAGCGTGACGACTATGCTTGATTGACCTGCTCACTGAGATTGAGGGGCCTAAGATGGTTTCAGAATTCTGTGAGGTTTACAGCTGCTAAGGCTCTGGAAGGCAGTCTGAAAAATGTTTTTAAGGGATACTATCATTTAGTGTGCTTTTTGTTATTTGCCTAAATATATTTAACAATGTTTTTGATCCACATTTTGTGCTGATTGCAGCTTTCAAAGTCAATGCAGTATTGGAGCAGTTAATCCACATTAATTCTGAATTGTTTTTAAAAGGGCAATTGTTCATCAGCTATTATAAATTATTTTGTTTCTTTTGTTGGTTTAATCAAAAATGTTAAGGGCTCAATTATGCAGCTGCAACACAAAGATTGCTTAATTAAGTGATTAAAATGATTACTTTGGAATACATGCAAGACATTTGAGACTAACCTAACTCATTTAAGCAGGCAACTTAGTGGAAATTAAAACTGATGAGTTTTCCTACTTGCTTTCTTGAGACTGATATAGTAGCAAATAGCATTGAAAACCCTAAAGTAATGTACCGAAGTTTTCCAATCCATCACAAAAGTTCAGTCAACTGGACAAAACAGCATAAGCAGGGCAAAAAATAGATGCTGTCTACAGCTGAATTCTGGTTCTTTCCTGTTTTCTCAAGCATTTTTTTAAAAAAATCTTCAGTACTTGCAGTGCCTCATGAAAAACTAAGAAAACATTCTATTTGAGAAGTAATTTGGCTCATTTCATATTTCCTGTAGAGCATTTGTCTTCTATTGTTTTTCTATCACTGGGGATAGTTGTATGACAATGGGATCCTTCTTGCTGAAGAGTTCATCTGTTCCTGCTGTTAATTTCTAACCTGAAGTCGTAATCTTCTGTTTGTGACATCTTAATTATCTCTACAACAATTAATTGTGATATCACTAGTAGAAGACAATAACTTCAACTGGAAAATAAGCCCTAGGAACAGATTAACTCTCAAGAGACAAAGATCCTGTTTTTTTTGAAAATGGGGGAAGTGAAAAAAAGGATGTTTGGGGGAAAACATTGTAGCATTGCTTTTCCCCATCATATAGACTCATAGATTTTAAGGCCATAAGAGACCATCATGATAATCTAGTCTGACCTCCTGCACATTGCAGGCCACCGAACCTCACCCACTCCCATCCCGTAATAGACCCCTAATCTCTAGCTAAGATACTGAAGTCCTCAAATCATGATTTAAAGACTTAAAGTTACAGAGAACTCACCATTTACACTAGTTTAAACCTGCAAGTGACCCATGCCCCATGCTGCAAAGGAAGGTAAAATCAATCAATCAATCTAGGCAACCACTGCAGTCAAGGGGCTCCATATGGGTGCAGGGGTACTCTCGCACAGATCAGCATGCAGGATTGGAGCCTATATGCTGAAGATGGTTTATTTTGAAAGGGCCACGTAGTTCATTAGGGTTCTCCTCTTTCAGCCTCCACATGGGCTCAGATTTTTGTGTTGAAAGGATCACATTACTAGAGGAAAGTTTTAAGGAAAAGTCCTATAGTCCTAAAAGGTAAATTGATATCTGTCTTCCTAAACAACATGGAAATATACATTTTATACCATCCCACTCTATCCCTTTTAGCTTATTCCATGCATGTGTCTTATTTTGTTTGGTTTCCCCCCTCATCTTTTAGACTTTCTCTCTCTCTCTCTCTGCTTTTGCTCCAGGAAATAAATTGTTTCCATAGTAACTATGGATGGATGTCCTTGGGGTGCAATCCACAAATGTATTATAAAGTTAGTTTATGTAATTGTTTCCAATTTGTGTCATGATTTTATGAAACATAAGTGCAGGCATAACAGTTACCATGGCTGAAAATGTGTATGTATATATGTGTGTGTGTGTGTGTGTGTGTCTGTGTGTGCATACATAAATGTGTTTTGTGTGTGTGTATACATATATATATAAGATGTACTGTATATAAACAATAAGGCAAATTCTCACAAATGTGAAACAGAATAAATCCAAGTTAATGTAAAAATGTGAATTGCATTATTTTAATGTTCCTATCGCCTTTGTATTGAGCATAGGAACACACAGGATTCTGTACTATTATTGGGAACAAGTATTTTAAGAAATGGAGTCTGTTAAAACAGAGGTGGAGTGGAAAGACTTTAATTAGATGGCTCAGGTAGATGAGCAAAACACAGTTCAACAGCACGAACTGAAGAAACCACATTCTCCGTCAGAAAACCGTAGCCACATCCTTGTCTGGTGAGACCTATTTGACGTCAGTGGAACTATGCTGTGTTTATCCCAGCTGAGGTTCTGACCTATTCATATCCATGTCCCGCGTACATCTGAATAACTGGGCTTACTTCATCTGTCCTATAGTAGTTATACAGCTCATAGGATGTTAAAACATTAAAAAGATATAAGTTGTGACCATTAGATTAACTTTGTTTGCAGTCCTTAGTGAGGTTCAACTCTTAGGACCAGATTATGTGCTCAAGCACACTGTAGTAACTCTACAGGAGTTGGTGGAGCTACTATGTAAACTGACAGCTCAATGTGGCCCTCAGTGTTATAAACTAAAACTGATTTGTTGCACCTAAGCAAGCTGTTGAAGGTGAAATTCGGGTGCCATTTGGGAGGTATAGAACTGTGCGGTCCTTTCAATGAGGGAAGAAATGCATTTTTAAATGTTTAAACCATCCAATTTTTTTTCTTTCAAAGGCAAAAGCGGTTTTGGCAAAAGTGGGCTACCCTGAGTTTATAATGAATGACACGTATATTAATGAAGACATCAAAACAGTAAGTGTACAGTATATAGTTTTCTTCCTTTACAGTACGTCACAACTGTTTTTTGGTCTTTTCCTTTCAGCCATCGAAAATCAAAACAGTTACATCATTTTTAAATAAAGGTGGTGGTGCCAGAAAACACTTACATTTTTTCCCTTGCATGCTACACTTTGCGTGTGGCCTTCTGCTTGATTTTCCCCATTCCCTTATGATTCTGAATTGAGCACACTCTCAAGACTGAAATCTTAAAAGAACAATAAAGTTAAACACACGGTCTCGGTGCCAACTTAGCTTAATCACAAAGGAAAGAATGGAGCATTGTGATGGGGTGGATAAACCCCATGCTGACATAGGTTGTGTGCGCTAAGGTAGCCCTGCTTCTCTGGTCCTGACATTCATGCATGGTAGGGAGGAGGGCTATAAAAGGAGGAAGCTGCAGTCAACAAGGGGGAAGCCATGAGAAGGGAGTGGCTGCTGAAGCAGTAGGAGGAATCCCCCCATGCCAGAGATCCCCCAGCTCTGCGAGGATCCATTGAATCCTAGTGTCAAGCCCAGTAGGAAGAGACTGACGTGGCTGCCTGCCTGCCTGGCTGTAATGACTCCAGTAAAGCTGCTACCCAGGCACCACTGTAGGAAGGTGGTACCACTGACCTTTTTGCTAACCCCAGGAGGGGCTTGTTTTCTGATTCTGAACTTCTGCTTTTCCCGTTCCCCTAAATAAAGTAAGCAGGCCCACAATGGTGGGGCCCACTGCAAGGACTAAGAGGTTGGGGCCTGGGATTGGGCCGAGCCTGTGATGGTAACTGGGTGTGGCAAGGGGCCTCAACCAAGCTAGGAAGACTCTTTTTACAACATGCCCATTGGAATATTTGTTTTACAATAACATTGTGTATTATGTATAACTTGGCCAATACAACAGATTGATTATTGTGATGCTGCTTAATCCCCATCACAATCAAGGCAAGGGAAAGAACCCTAACAAGTCATGCTCCACACATAGCGAAGACCCAGGAGAGAGGAGATAGGGAAGTTTTCCCTCCCCCCCTCCCTGGGAAGGAAGAATTTATCCCTGTGGTGGGTCCTGGAAAAGAGAGAGACTGTAAAGGAGGCAGGATTCTCCTACAGGGAGAAACCCCCAGGGAGCACAGTAGGTTCCTGTGGGAGGGAGACCTGATATAGTAGAAACAGAAGACTTCAGTATCCCACCATGGCTGAAAAATTATTCATTTTGTTTGGATTTTCATTTGGACCTTTCTGTTATCCTGGAAGTGGTTTGAACTTTGTGACTTTGCTGGAGGGCTGAGCCACAGAAGACCCAGCTAGAGGCAGGTGGCCGACAGGAGGCATGGAAGCTGAGGATACCAGCTATATTATGCACAGACCCAAGGGGGTGATTTAATGTTCGGTGTGGCCAGCCATAGCCATCATCAGTCATTTTTCCAGAATTATCGTTAGAACAAATTGATGGTTGCTAGAGTCAGTCTCTAGAGCTTGCAGTAGACATGCTAAGTGCCAAATATTGCATTGAAATAAAGTTCCAGTGTAAAATACTGGCTTTGTCATCACTGATGGGACTGTCCTGTCTGTGATGAGTTAAAATAGACTGAAAAATGAAAACAAGTCACTTCTTTTATTAATGTTTTTACATTGTATTGAACAGATGCTATTAAACCTCATGGTAAGAGATTTAAAAGCAAACAAGATAAAGCAATAGAAAATACATCTTCGGAAACAATCCTGCCATGGTAGGGGGGTGGACTAAGTAATCTAATAGATCTTTTCCAAATCTAATTTATATGTGTCCAGTCCAGCAGTCTTCATACAAGAAGAATCCACATTGATTTAAATAGGAGTCATGCCATCATGAGGACTGAAAGATCTGGACTTATGACAGTTTGAATATTGGCGTTGATTCTCCTCTAACTTGCACCAGATTGATGCCAGGGTAGCTTTCTTGATTTTCAACAGAGATATTCCTTGTTTCCACCTCTGTCTGTAAGAGGATGGACCAGGCCTATTAACTGTAAAATATGGCAGGGCTGTTTTAATACATTCAAAGTATTCTTTTCAAGATAAAAATATTCCAGCACAAATTTTGTATTTAATAATAAAACAAAAGAACCCCCTAACATTCCCCTCAAAATAAATGTCTTCAACAAACTAATACATTTTCTCCCCAAATGTTACAAATTATTATTCAATGCTTGGGTTGTTTTCCCCTATTGATAACTGAGCCTAGAAGCCCCCCGATAAGAGACAGCATTACAGCCCCATTGTGCTAGGTGCTGTTCAAACACATAGTAAAAGATAATCTCTGTAGACAAGACTGCCAAAGGGTGGGAGAAAGGAAGTATTTCCATCCTTCCTGGAGAACATGTTGTTTCCAGCTATAGGAAAACCTGGAATAGCCACCCACAGGACTTACATCTACATCAAGATCAAATAACAGAAGAGAGAAATATTTACTTTATCACCAGGTTGTTTGCATGGACAAACTAAGCTACTCGACATGGTGGCATGACTCTCTTTTGCAATGGTAGCATTGCAAAAAATTGCTCCAGTATAACTGACGATAGACGATACACACACAAAAACCAACCAAACAAGGCATTGTTAAATATGGCGTAGTTCACTCAGAACTCTAAGAAGGAAAAACTCAGCAAGTCTGGTCCCTGCCCAGGGAAACAGTGTAGAGAGGAGATATTGTGAACCTTTACCATCTGTGTTAATGGGATAGAGGAGAAGCCATTCAGGTGATGGACTCACTGACATAAGCAGTATGTTTGTAAGGCTGGGCCCTAAAAATGCAACACAGTAGGTTGGTAATGAAGTGTAACTTTGTCCCAAGGTTGAGAATTTTTTGAAAGGATGATTGGGATATGAGCAGGTTTTATGTAATATTAACAGCCTTTTTTTCTTGCATGGCTAGTCATATTTGAGAAATTTGGTAATAGATTGGAGACTTCTGGCAAAGTGAACCCTCATATTTGTAAATGCTGCTAACATGAGTGATAGTAGAGCAGCACTGCTAGATTCCTTTGAGGGGGAGGTGTGCAAAATATTTGCAATGAAATGCAAAATTACTCAAACATCACTTCTCTTTGAACATTTTGTTGCATACTTTTTAAAGCAAAATGAGCCCGTTTTCTTGTGAAAATGGCATTACATAATAATACCTGTAGAAATGCATGTTTTTCCTATTTCCAACATGTACATAGCATATCATCAACATTTTTTCTCAAAGTGAAATTTTAGGGACTGCAAATTGCACTAACCAATATGGCAAATATTTCCCTAGAAATCTTCTGACACATTTAATTTCACACAGCTCTAGTTTGAGTCTAATGCTGACTTATCACCTCTCTAATTCAGAATTAAATGACTCACCTAAAACAGTAAATGTGGTTGTTTTTCATTTTAAGCACTAATATAGAGAACCCTCTACTGTTTGACCCAGTACGGTGATTTATAGGAAGTAGATATTTGTGCTCTAGAAATTGTTCTGAGCAACTGATTGATTTCACATAAGCCACTAAATAGCAATCAGATCATAATGACCTACAGTCACTGACAGCACAGCCTGGATTTGAACCAGTGACCCACAGGTGAAATCCCTTGTATCCAATTATCAATCCTCTGAGCTAGCCAATGTAAACAATCATAGTTTGTACCTGTCTCCACTGTTGTGATAAAACATTTATTAGTTCTTTGGTTGTAATTTGAAAAATAAATAAATAACTGATGTCAATTATTAAAACTCCCAGGGAAGATCAATTTTTGCTCATAAACTTCTCATGTTTAAATGCATGCTTAGGCTTAGCTTGTACTCATCAGTTGTCAGGCTTATTAATTCTTTGTGTGTGCCCTAGACCTGGATTAAATGTAATTCTGCTTTGTCCCGGCAATTTTTAACATTATCTTGTACCCAAATTTGTATGGCTAGATACTGAAAAACATTTAAGCCTTCCATGGTATAGTAGATATCTGGGTATAACATTTGATTATGGCAATAACTGATAGAAGAAAAGAATAAAAATATTTAAAGCCCCCTAGTTTTAAAAATGGTATGAGTATTTGGTTTATTTAGAAAAAGATTTCTTACTGACACCTATATACGGTAAATAAGGGATCCAAAACCAGTTAGCTAATGGCACAGAAAATATTTTGAAACAAAACTCTTAATGAAATAGTGTTGCTTAATGTTACCCAGAATGTTTGGTATCAGAGTAGGGAATTGAACCCCAACATCCTGAGTCTTACCTCATTGTCTTTACCATATGACCATCCTGCCATCCAATGTGATGTGTAAAGTGTTGAGATCCCCCTATATACCTGCTCTGCTCATGACCCTTCCCTTATGCAGGGCGACCCTAGAGATTCCACAGTGTGGAGGTCCTGGGGAAGCCTTCTGTAATAGGGTGGATTTTATTCTAACTGTTGTAATGTGAATAATGTCATTACCTTAACCAAATCATTTGTAGTCATTATTATTATCTCGTTACTGTCAAAGTTCTGATTCTTTTCATGTCATCTTTGTGTCTGTTGATCATGTTTAATGGTTATGATTTATTTACACAGATGAAGTTTTCAGAAAATGACTACTTTGGCAACGTATTGCAGACCCGCAAATATCTGGCCCAGTCTGACTTCTACTGGCTTAGAAAAGAAGTTCCAAAAACAGAGTGAGTAGGCAAACATATACATTGATTAAAATTACACACAGTACCTCATTGTGAAGGAATAATACTACAGAAAAAAATCAGTAGTTACTCAGAAATGCTTGTAAATATTTATCTCTTAATAAACTTCTTAAAAGTTCTGGGCAGTCCTGTTCCAGTGCAGCATCACAATCTTCATATTCACGGAGCTTAAATGTTTAATGTAATGAAAAGAAAGCATAATTGAATCTCAATTAAAATTGGATTATTTCTCTTGTTCCCAGTAAGAATTTAGAATGGCACAGCAGGGATTTTATTCAATAAATTTTCCATTAATAGAATATTAAGAGATAATATTGTTATTACTAAGAGCAGCCAGCATTGTTAGTTACCCGCTGTTGATAGCAGTGATGTGGAACAAGAGATAATTAATTTCATTTTAACATTTTAAATTTACTTCTAAAATTACAATGTTAAGATGTATTGTATACAATAGTCTAACACGTATGAGTAATCAAATCTTTCATTTTAAATTTACTTCTAAAATTACAATGTTAAGATGTATTGTATACAATAGTCTAACACGTATGAGTAATCAAATCTTTTTTTCTTACTGGTGGGTATCAAATCCTTAAAATTCCAATTAAAACATATACAGAAATCAATTAGTGTAATCGCGCTATTTAACAATGACCTCTTCTGCATAAAACCTTTAAAGTCAGCACTGATGCATAGCTACGCTGGTCATATTTCATATAGGTGTTGTCATCTTTAGGTTTAAAGATCATTTTCCACATTACAACTAATGTGACAGTTGTCTCCAGTATATTATTAATCCCTATAAATGAGATTCTATTATCCTTACTCATGTTGGGTTTCACCCAGAGGTGAAAGTAAGCCGGTACGCAAGAGCTGGTGCGCCGTACCGGGGAGGATTGGCTTCCCCTGGCGGCAATTTAAAGGGCCTGGGACTCCCAGCAGTGGCTGGAGCCCCAGGCCCTTTAAATTGCCGCCAGAATCATAGAACCATAGAATATCAGGGTTGGAAGGGACCTCAGGAGGTCATCTAGTCCAACCCCCTGCTCAAAGCAGGACCAATCCCCAACTAAATCATACCAGCCAGGGCTTTGTCAAGCCTGACCTTAAAAACCTCTAAAGAAGGAGATTCCACCACCTCCCTAGGTAACCCATTCCAGTGCTTCACCACCCTCCTAGTGAATAAGTTTTTCCTAAAATCCAACCTAAACCTCCCCAACTGCAACTTGAGACCATTACTCCTTGTTCTGTCATCAGGTACCACTGAGAACAGTCTAGATCCATCCTCTTTGGAACCCGCTTTCAGGTAGTTGAAAGCAGCTATCAAATCCCCCCTCATTCTTCTCTTCTGCAGACGAAACAATCCCAGTTCCCTCAGACTCTCCTCATAAGTCATGTGCTCCAGCCCTCTAATCATTTTTGTTGCCCTCCGCTGGACTCTTTCCTATTTTTCCACATCCTTCTTGTAGTGTGGGGCCCAAAACTGGACACAGTACTCCAGATGAGGCCTCACCAATGCCAAATAGAGGGGAATGATCACATCCCTCAATCTGCTGGCAATGCCCCTACTTATACAGCCCAAAATGCCATTAGCCTTCTTGGAAAAAGGGCACACTGTCGACTCATATCCAGCTTCTCATCCACTGTGACCCGTAGGTCCTTTTCTGCAGAACTGCTACCTAGCCATTCAGTCCCTAGTCTGTAGCAGTGCATGGGATTCTTCCTTCCTAAGTGCAGGACTCTACACTTGTCCTTGTTGAACCTCACCAGATTTCTTTTGGCCCAATCCTCTAATTTGTCTAGGTCCCTCTGTATCCTATCCCTACCCTCCAGCATATCTACCACTCCTCCCGGTTTAGTGTCATCTGCAAACTTGCTGAGAGTGCAGTTCACGCCATCCTCCAGATATTGAACAAAACCGGCCCCAGGACTGACCCTTTGGGCACTCCACTTGATACCGGCTGCCAACTAGACATGGAGTCATTGATCACTACCCATTGAGCCTGACGATCTAGCCAGTTTTCTATCCACCTTATAGTCCATTCATCCAATCCATACTTCTTTAACTTGCCGGCAAGAATACTGTTGGAGACCGTATCAAAAGCTTTGCTAAAGTCAAGGAATAACATGTCCATTGCTTTCCCCTCATCCACAGACCCAGTTATCTCCTAATAGAAGGCAATTAGGTTAGTCAGGCATGACCAATCCCCAGAGCCCTGCTGCCATAGCCCTGGGGAAGCGGCAGCGGGGCTCGGGTGGCGATTTAAAGGGCCCAGGACGCCTGCCGCAGCTACCACCCCGGACCCTTTAAATCGTCTCCGGAGCCCTGGGGTAGCAGTGGCGGGGCTCCGGTGACAATTTAAAGGGTGTGGGGCTGCGGCAGCCACTATCGGCCTGGCCCTTAAAATAGCCGCCGGAGCCCCGCCGCCGCCTCCCCAGGGCTCTGGCAGCAGGGCTCCAGGAACGATTTAAAGGGCCAGGGGCTTGGCCGCCGCTACCGCCCCAGGCCCTTTAACTTGCCGCCGGAGCCCCACCGCTGCTACCTGAGGGCTCCGGCAGCATGGCTCGGGTGGCGATTTAAAGGGCCCGGGGCTCCCACTGCCCCTACCCTCCAGGGCCCGTTAAACCAGCTGCTGTTGCTCCAGCCTTGGGCACTTGAAATCCTGATTTAAAGAGCCTAGGAATTTAAAGGCCCCACCTCTTCTGGTAGAGCCATGCCTCTTCTGGTTGAGGCCCCTCCCCCTCCCAAGGACTCCGGAGTACTGGTAAGTCCTTTAAGTTACTTTCAGCCCTGGTTTTACCTTACACCATGAGTGGTGCTCTTGACTCTCTGAGACTACTCAAAGGGTGATATACTGTACTATTCCCTATTAGTAAGGGTATCAGAATTTGGCCCTCTATTTTTGAGGCACAGTCCTTGGTTTTAGCAGCTTAACTTCAACAGTTAGTGTGACTGCTAAAATCTCATGAACACATTACTTTGAAAGCAGAAGGGTTAATTCTGAAGGGATGATTTTGAAGACTCTCCTATAGCCTTGTATGCCACAGTTAGATCATGATAATATATTCTCTTTAGCTCATCATGAGTTTCCAGAGAGCAGTGAAATAACATTTTCTCCTTTATAGAAAAGTAGATAAACACCCTCAATCCTTCAGTCTTGCAAAAGAAATTTTTTAGCTGCATTAATGTGCACTGAATAGGTTCTTACCATGAAGGGAAATGTCATCTTGGAGGAAATTATTTGGCAGGTAATCCCTGAAATATACACCTTTAGGGCCATACTCTGAGAATTTTCACATCACTGATATGCTTAAAAAATAAGGGATTTACTCCCCTGTTCACCGAGAGATAGAATATAATTTCTCCCTCTTATCCTGTTTCTCTTCAGCCAAGGAGAATTTGAAGGTATTTTTACTCTCATTGTAGCATGATAGATCAGATCTGGTCTTTCTTTGCCCTTCATGCTACATTAAAAAAAAGATTAATAGACCTAATGTCCATATAGGATGAGATTGTGTGAAGTGGAGGAAGGAGGTGTAAAGTGCCCCCTTACTCTCCTGAGTGTGCTACCCATATTGTGGATTTCAGAATGGTGGGGGAGAGCAGCCTCCGTTAGGGTCAGTACTGCACCTCCTGTGCAAGGTGGTGGGGAGTGCACAGAGCCTTGACTTCACTTACCTCCACAACAGTTGCTCCAGGCCGCCTAGCTGAACTGAGGAAAAGTGGGAAGTGAAACCTGTCAGGTGAAGTGCTGATACAAATTACTTCCCCCATGAAGCAAAAGGGGGAAACCAGGGGCCAAGTTTTGAGTCTGAGAGTCACAATTTAATTACCAATCTGTTCCTTGGGCAGCAGAACTACATGCTACCCCTTCCTCAAAGCTCATAGCAACCCCACAATTTGCCCATGGTAATCATTATGTCTTTGAAATTATACATAATGGATGGTAGCACAGTTTGAACTATATATACTTGCCATGCAGACAGGTAGCTAAAGCATTAAGAACCACTAGTGCTTCCTTTATAAACTTCTACTTTATCTTAAGGTGCTTATAATTCAACAGTAATAATTCACACCAGGCTAATATGTGAGATGTGATCTAAAAAAAAGATCAGTTTTGCCACATTTAAGCTAAGAGTCAAAGAGACATGATTATGCTTCTCTGATGTTTTTACAGTAGAATTAAATGCTTTTCTGTTTCTCATGGAATTTTGCAGGTCATTGGTTCCTATTGTGGTTTGGTACTGTGTATGGATAATAAAAATAATTATAACATACTCATTATTTGGCTTCTGTCCAGATACAATAACCTTTTACAAAATGTTATTATATGCATACCTATATTGACACCATGAGTAGAGCCTTGCAAATCTGCAAATATCCACTTTATATCCACGCACTATTTTTGCGGATCGCGGATCGGATGCGGATAAAATATTGTATCTGCGCAGGGTTCTAATCATGAAGTGGCCCAGAGTGGGATCAATAAATATTGAGTATGGATTTTCCTGGCTATGGTAATGGGTCTGACAGAATAATGATATTAAACCAACACAGTAATATAACCAAAAAAGTATCAACGCTGTATTGATTTACCTATTTGATTTACCAAATAGGACAGGTTTCTAGATAGTAATATTACAAACTGTGCTAATTTGCCTTAGCACAGCAAGCTAAAAGGAAAATCACAGTGATTTTTCTTTTAATTATCAAAGGGCCAGAGGGAGAATTATGAGAATAGTTGAGACTCACAAGTAGGAAGAGACAGAAGATTTTGGAGGGCAAGTGGAAATGGCTGGATGTTGTGTGTATGAGGGTTGGAGCTGGTTAGAATTAGAACTGATAAGAAGAAAAATTGAAATCTAGCATTTTGAAGCCCAGGAGCTTCAGCCCCAAAGGGAGGGGGACTGTAAACTGAACCCTGCCACCCAGGGCTGAAGTTGAAACCTGAGTCCAACCAATCAGGTTGGATTGGGCTTCACCTTTGGCCCTGGGCCCCAGCAAGTCTAATGCCAGCCCTGATGACCCCATTAAAACTGGGTCAATGACCCACTTTGGGGTACCAACCTAAATTTTTTGCAGAACCTAGAGTATAAGTCCAAACAGCCTGAGTTCAGGATGGACAGGCAGAGCAATTTATGAATTTAACATACAAATGTAACATAACATTACCTTACAGATTTTGGTGTCTTAATTTGCTTTATCTCATTGAAGAGGCATGACAGATTCAGATTTAGTCTGAAGTGATGCAATTTCAGTGGATTCACTATAATGCCTCTCATGAAATATGCCGCCTGATGCATTTTGAGCATGGTTCAAGGTGCACCACAGGACTCTTGAATTTCACTGCCTCTCTCTATGTATTTATAATGTGCCCATCTCCATAGTATCTCAGTGCCAGATACCAAATTAAGAATTGCACTGTATTTGTCAGTAAAATATTCTGTTCTCCCCGTCTCCTTAATACAACCAGTTTTCCTTAATCTTTTGTTCCTGTCTATTTAAAAATGTATCCCTGAGAAATTATGCAGGGACATTCTTCAGCCCTCATTTAAGGGGAGCTTTTACAAAAAGTGGGTGTTGCATCAAGCTGTGTAAGCCATCAGTATTTGGCTCATTCTGATGTCATGGAGTTTCACAGCCAAGGGTCCTCCATCAAGAATGATTTGTCCTCATTGAATACAATTGTCTTTGTGGTTACAGAGAGGGAAGAGGTCTACAAGATAGACCCTGTGCCAACTCTTAAAGATAAGTTCAAAGACTGTGAAGTGGATCCAGCCACTGCTGATGTGAATGGATGTGAAATTGAAAGACAATATAAATAAATGTTTTTATTTCTTGCCTCCCCCCCCCACCAGAAGCACCTGTCGTTTTCTGACTTTCACTGTTTTACTAAAATATTTCCACCATTTCATCACTTTATTACAGAGATTTTTTTCTTGAAAAAGCCTTTCTCTTAAATAAACTCTGCAGACAGGATTACCCTTGGCAATTAGAGTCCATAAAATGATGGATATTTAAGACATGCCTATGACATCATTCTTTGATGTTTCAATTGATTAATTCTCTGGTTCCTGCGTTGTAAAAGAGGCAGCACAACGCTGAAAATAAAATGAGAGAGGGAGGCTGATTAATCTATTGATTAAGGAATGTACTCTGCCATTTTAAGATTCTATCCTTTATTGCGCAATTTAACTAAGAATTGCAATTGCCAACAAAAGCACATTACGACTATAACGCTACAGATAACTAATTCGGTTGCTTATTTTACATTAATGTCACTGAAATCAGACATTTTCCAGGCTCTGATTAGCTCGCCTTCTACCCTGCTCTTTCTTTCCTACTTCTTCCCCACGTGCCTTTGTTCTGCTGCTCCCACTCAATCCAGTTGCTTGACTCCACTCCCAGTGCAGATGTTTCTTTGATCCTAACCCAGTCCCTCAACCTCTTCTCGCCCTATCCCCCTACCTACCTTTGAAAATGTATGGGGCTTAGTAGCTTTGCCAGAGTCTCTGCTGGTCCAGAAGTGGCTGCTTGCTTCCAGTGTCTCAGTACTTTAGACCAGGATTTCTCAATCCCTGGGTTGTGACCCAAAAGTGGGTTGTCAGATTGTTTCAAAGGGTCATGAGGTGGCTCCCATGGGGCTGGCTGAGCTCGGCCCCAGGCATTGTGACCTGTAGGGTTGCAGCACTCCTCAGGTTTGGCCCAGCTGTTCCTCTGCCATGATGATGGGGGGCCAGGTGAAATTACAGTGGGTGCTGCTGCATCAGGTAGGGTTACCACCACAGTTGCCAACTTTCACACGGTAAATAAGCACCCCGACTTTCACAATAAGCCAAAAATCAAGCTAATCCCATTTCAAAACAAGGCCAAAACAAACCAATCCCTAAGAATCCCAACACTCTATGTGACTAGGTCCCCCCGGCGTGCAGTCTGGGACTGTGGTGGGCCCGCTGTGCACCCCTGACTCTCTCCCCACCTTGCCTCTGCTTGCCGGGAGCCAATAAAAAAAAAAAAAGAAGCTAAAAGCAACAAACTACAAGCCAAAAACTAGCCAACAAGCAACTCACATGCCAATTAAGCCAAAAACAAGCCCAATTTCTGCATTTTTTTTTGTGGATTTGACATGTCTGGTGACCACCTGCCTGGTATTTGACCGGCCTGGCCGTTTTTTAATGGATTTGCCAGTTGCCAAAAAAATAATTTAATCTGCCATTTTTTTTTACGTGGGTCTAAAGATTTGCATTGTTATCACACTACACTGGGATAGCTAATGTTAAAAGTTTTTGTGTCCAGCTAAAGATGCTGCAGTGTTCCCACTTCTGCAGTTGGCATAAGAAAATGTTATCAATCTTACCTATATGTGTTCTCTCTCCACATACTATAAGTGGCTGTTGAAGGAGGCGGAGTTACAGAGTTGCCTTGTGGTTGGTAGTTGAGGTTGTGGCAGGCTTGCCTTTTGTGATGGTGGGTGCTTCTTATTTTGCATTTCAAAAGTTGGTAACCCTAGCAGCAGGTGGCAATGCCACTTCCAGAAATTTGGCCCAGCTGGACCCTGTCAGGGCACTATGAGCCTGGAGGTGGCAATGCCTGGAGTGAGGAGACAGGCCCAGCTAGCCTTGTGGGACTAGAGCCGCAGAAGTAACTGCTGCGAGGTGAGTGTGGGGTGGGCTCTGCTACAGGCCTTCCCCTCCCACTCCTCAGTGGTGGCAGAACCTGATCCCCTCTCCCATGGCCTCCTACTTACCCATGGGGCAGGACCTGATTCCCCCTCCTCCCATCCACTGCCTATTTACTGGGTTCTGACAGGCCATAACCCACTCGGGGCAGGACCCAACACCCCCTCCCCCAGCTTATATACTGGGTCACACCAGGCCATTAACATTTACAAATGGCTCCTGAGCCTGAAAAGGTTGAAAACCACGGCTTTAGATCGTTTCTTTTAGCTGGTTCTTGGAGTGTATTGTATTCATGAGCTCACAAGTGTCTCACTTGCACGTGATGAAACATAGGTTAGGAAGGCTGTGGGGTGCTGGGAAAGAGTTGTGTTTGGTGGTCTCAGGGAAGGGACCAGACAGTTGAAAATTAAGGAGGTGGTCTCTGAGGTTGTGTAACTTGGTTTTAAAAGCACCAAGGCACTTACTGTATGGAAGAGCATTCAGGCAAAAGGGAACCACTGAACTTTTTGTCAGGGTACCCACCATCAGTAGTCACATTGGTGCAAATCCTGACTTCAGTGAGAGTTTTACCCAAGTAAGGACTTCAGGGTCCAGTGTCCATGCTGCACCCCAATAAATCTTTCTAAATTTCACTTTCAGATTTCACCTTTCTAAAGGGGAATGAAAATATTTTAAAACAGAGTAATTCAGAAGGGATTCCTCAACATTTATCTTTCAATATTTGTTGTTTTTAACTTGAAAGGGTTTTTGCCTACTAAGACCTAAATTCAGAGTTGAACGTTTTTATAGCTGCATTGAATGGCATCACTAACACTTTGAAAATAACATTCCTTATACTGTTTTCAATAATAGTGAAGTCATTAATTGTAGTAAGAGAAACCCTGAACTCTGTTCTTTGCAGGTAAGTAAAATCAGAACTAACTGGTTTTCTATACCAGTTTGTTACCCCATTTAAAATCATTTAAAATGTTTTAATCTCTATTGTGCATGTATCCTGTTATATGGGATTTTAATCAATCTCTCTCTCTCTCATATAATTTTATATGGCCTGCTATTACCATATTAGCACCTCTCCATTAAAGATTGTGTTATCCTCATACTCCCCTATGAGGTTGGAAAGTGCTATTATCCCCATTGTACAGATGGGGCAGTGAGGCACAGAGATGGTAAGGCCTAGATTTTTAAAAGGTATTTAGGCATCAATCCATTCAAAACTGCAAGGCTTAAATAACTTAGATGGAAAAGCCACATT
The DNA here is from genome assembly GCF_013100865.1 of Trachemys scripta elegans. Classification (NCBI taxonomy): domain Eukaryota; kingdom Metazoa; phylum Chordata; order Testudines; family Emydidae; genus Trachemys; species Trachemys scripta. The sequence continues at coordinate 208,012,511 of NC_048298.1, read as the reverse complement.
TTCAAAAGTGAATTAGGCACTAAGGGAGCCTAAGTCCTATTGACTTTCAATGAGACTTTCTAAAGTTTTGATCTAACATACTGAAGAAATTCTAGCATCTCATGTGATAACTCAAGAATTTTTCCCTTCAGATGTACAGACATTTATTACACCTGGGCCTAATTTATCACAGATTACCCACTAATTCTCATTATTTTTATATTTAATTTTATTTTAATTTTTTCATTATAAAAAGCCTAGGGTGAAATCCTGGCCCCATTGAAGTCAATGGAAAAATTCTCATTGGCTGAAGTAGAGGCAGAATGGGGCAGTAGGGAGGGTCTGACTCGACTCCCAGTAAAGTCTATGTGAATTTTGCTATTAACTTCAATAGGTGCAGTGTTAATCCATATCTTACTGCAGTAAAAGTTCAGCCAGGGTTAATATTAAATCCTTCAAATCTTGCCAGTGCAGGTTCTGTTACAATATTAGTGGAAAAGCTCCAATATTCTGGTTTCTCCATTGCATTTATGGTTTGGAACACAAAGAGCAGCAAGGAAAGCACATGACCAATTGAAAATAATTCTTTTGTACATTGTTTGCAGACCACTGCAATATTTGTAACCACGATGAACTTCACTTTTGTTACTCACTCACTCACTCTTTTGTTAATAAATGACATTAGAGGGTGCGAAGATCACTGAGTTGTGGGGCAGAAGGGGATAATGCTTAGCATATTACATCTTTCAGTATTAACTAACTAACCTGTGTAAAGGCCCAATCCTGCTCACACTGACACACAAGTAACTTTACTCAAGTGAGTAGTACCATTGGAAGCAATAGGACTAACTATTTGAGTAATGTTACTCATGTGTGTGTTGGTTGGATCGGGCTCTAAGGTAGGTAAATAAATATATTACTCATTTTACAGATGGGGAAACTAAAAGGTTAAATTGCTAGTCCAGACCATTCAATGAATCATTGGAAAAGCTGGATTTGAATTTCAGGAGTTCCTGTAACCTCATCCTTTGCATTGTCCCTTAGCCCACAGTACAGAATATTTCACTTCTAGGCCATTGGTTAATAGTTGCTGAAAGCTATTGCAATCTTTACTAGTGATAAAATAATTAGCAGTAGTTGCTGAGTGGCCTACAGAATGTTGAAATCATTTTTCTTTCCTTTGTTCTTATTAGAGATACATCCACATAATTGAAATCATCCTAATAGGCATGAGTAGTCACTTTGTCAGGGGTTGCAGCAGAGAGGCCATGGACTGAAAAGCCTTGATTACTCATTTCTAAGTAAACTCTAATTTCTATAGGTAGTTTCTCCATGAGTGGGTTGAAGTACATTGCTGAGACAGTGCAAAGGACTTTGTACTGCTGCTGTCTGTGTAGGTCTGTGTGGCACCTGTTCATTTTAGATAGAGGACTTCATTGTCCGCGGCTGTCAATTTGGCATCTTTCATAAGCACTAAAATCACTTAAAAAAGAACACAAAAATAGAATAAGTGTTAGCAAGTGTACCCTCCAGTGACTGCTCTGGTAAGCACTATTTGATTATAGTCATTTAAAATAATGTCAGTAGATAATAGATTTAAATGATCCAAAAATCACAGATAGCAATTGACAAAATTGCAGAAATAATTATATTTGTAATGTATATAATGGCTTTTAATCTCTTGGTTTCATTTAGTTGAATTAGCCTTTTATCTTTGATTATTCCATTCACAAGCCCAACACACCAACAACCAATATTTTGTTGCTGTTTATTCATATTTTTACAGGTGGTTTACTAGTCCAACCACTGTCAACGCTTTCTATAGTGCATCAACCAACCAGATCAGTGAGTACCCGACTTCTTTTTCTTCTTTAATTATTTGTTCGGAAAAGGATATGTATGAAGGCATACCTTTTCAGCTGAGACCAGCAGGAGCTACAGGTGGTTGGGACCTGAAAATCAGGCCCTGATTTGAGTCATATCAGCCACCCCAACATTTAAACATTTTAAGTTAGTGTACACCACTGAAAATGCAAACCTAAATTCCTTCCATAATCATGCAATAATACAGCATTTTTGTACCAGTGAATGTGTACCAAGGAAAGTGGTTCAGATAGTAAGGGCTAAATCCTGATCTCCATCACATTTGTGCAAGTCCCTTGAAGTCAATGGACATGAATGGGTATTATAGAATGCTGCATTTGGCTTTAAATTCTTGTCTGATCTCATCTTGTAATTACAGCACAACACCTTTTAACCTAATCTTGGATTACTGGTTCCCTTGTTTTTAAAATATTCTGGCCAGATAGCTTATCTTCATCATACTTTGGTTCCAGGGTTCCTGAAATAATATGGCTGAGCTTTTCAAAGCTCTTTAGAGGATCTGGATGCCCAATTCCAATTTGTTTTAATGGGAATTTTGCATCCAAATTTCTTAAGGCTGGAGGGATGGTAGTGTTACCTTTACCTTGATACCTCTCTTCCACCTCCCAGCTGTGAGAGTTACTGGCAGCATCATCCTTTCTTTTTCTGTGGCTTCAGGCTCTGCATAGCTCTCTGGCATAACCTCTTTGCTTGGGGTCCCTTACCACAGGCTTGTCGGAGTTCTCTGGTTGGCTCCCCCACCATTTTCTTAAATCTCTTTTTATCACACTATGAAGTAATTCCTGAAACTAATGGAATGGATATGCCAGACTGAAGGTAGACAGGAAGTCCTGTCTAGTGGGTAAAGTAGGGAATTGGCACTTATGTCGCCTGGATTGTATGCTCAGCTATTCCTGCAACTAACTTGTGCCCCTGTACAAGTCACTTAACTTCTCTGTGGCTCAGTGTACTCATTTGTAAAATGGGTGCAATAATTAGGCTCTCCTCCTAAAAATAGCCCTCGGCATATTCTGTTCCACTTTTACTGAAAGGTCACCTCTATTAAGCAACCGATTTTTGAGTGGTCATTTAAGATCGCTAATCAATTCTGTGATAGCTATCTAAAGGACATGAAAAATAACTGCCTTTTCCTGTTAAATGAAGAACAAACTTCCCCAGTTTTCAGATTTACAGTATAGCTAAGGTTGAAGTTTAGCAAGCACAGAATAAAATCTGTTGCTGTTACATATAATTTATTATTGAGTCCTTTCAAACTTACTGTATCATTCAGCTCTCTCAACTACACTGACATAGCACATTAAAGAAAGCTATAATGAGAGGCTGGAGTTACTGATGCTGAATTTCACACTCCCTGTGTCTAACGGTATCACGAAACAGAGAGCTGTCAAATGTAACCAATCAGTCATGGGTATAGAAGCAATTGTATTTTATATCATGACTGCTGACCTTCTTGTACCGCTTGCATTTGACCTTGGGTTTTAGATAGAGCTGCTCACTGTCTTTAAGGCTGTTCTCAGGTGCAAAAAAATGTACATGGTCTGAGCTGATCTGGTTGAGAGAGAGAGTCCGTTATGGTATTTACCTCTGCATGGGAGGGGTCATAAATGGAACCTTTCACTGTAAACTATGTGAGCTAGGGAGAGGGATACAGTATAACTGGTGGTCCACCATTCTTTAGATAGGAAATTTACAATGAACTAGCCCTTGTTGAAAGTCAGAGGGATTTGTTGAACACTGGAGACCACTATCAAACCTCCTTTAAAAGTTGATTAATTCCAGGAAAGAGCTCCACCATTATCTGGGATGGAATTCCTGAAAGTATCGAAAATAAGTTCATTCAAGAGGGCTGTACTCACTCTCTCAGAAAACTTCACTCATGAGAGCTACATCTTACCACTCTGAGTCACGTTTTTAGTAACCATTCAGGTTGAATATCCTAGGAGCTGGGGAAAATACTATACAAACTGTGGATATGGAGTCACCTCTTTAAGCAAACTAGATTCTACTATGTTTATGTTCGCTTTTAGTGTGTAACAGAAATATTTGTAGAAATAGTGAATTTTAAGTGAATGAGGGAGATTGTTTATGAAAAGCAAGTTTTATATTAGTAAATGATAAGTTTTAGAGCAGAAACCTAATTCTAAAAGCTAATGGGAGCTAATCAAAATAACCAGTACAACTTGAATTTCAAATACTCACAACAAGCTGCTTACAAACAATATAGAGACAAAGGACTGTTTTGTTTTGAACAATGAATTCTGAGTAGTGAATACATTCTAAATAAGCCTAAATGTTTTATGGACAATTCATAAACATAGGAAAGAAGTGAGCATAGTCTTTTGGTGGCTACTGACAACTATTGCAATATGTCCCCTTTCTTATGCCCATCTCATTCCTTCATGCCCAGCTCTGCATTAGTGAGTGGAATACTGGTGGCCTGCTATTCCATCCAGGGCCTTTGTCAAGTCCGCTTCTCATATTGTCTATCCCTTACAGGCCCAAGTGCCTGAGAGAATGAGCCAAAATGGCTTCTATGGCTGCAATTTCACCGATAGAAACACTTTTAATTAACTACCACTGCATGTTCAAGGAAGCAGTGCAAACTCCAAAAAGGCAAATTGAATGTTTTTAATTTCATCTTGATTATTTAATTTCATCTTGTATTGAGTACTGACTCATAAGGAAGAATGCCACCTACTGACTCATGAGATCTTTCTTAGTAGAAAGCAAAAACATGACGATTAAAAAAATTAATGAATAAATTGCGGAGAATACAGCAAAATTTGCATGAAGATGGCAATGCTATCAGCTTGGTTGAGCTTATATACAAGTAGATTCCTATTGCCCTGCTCGCATTGTCTTTATTTCACTAATATACAGTATATAGAACCCAGAAACCATTTTTCTAGTTTCTAATTCTTTCTTTTAGCTAAAACAGACCTGTTGACAGTGCAAGTTGTTGTCTCAAAAGAGAGGTAATCAGATATACGAGATAAAGGAATGCAACAGTGTTCGGGCTATACAGGTTGTCAGTTATAGGCAGTATACACACTGTTATTAAAGTTACATCAAAGAATTCTTTTATCAATTCATTCTGCTTGGTTCCTCTTTCCTTAAATAATTCACTTATTAACTTAATTGAGGTGTATTAGATTAACCAATGCAGCCCAATTTTTTTGAAAAGTTGAAATTAGTTTCTTAACATTTGACCTCATATTTTTGAGTATTTACTGAGCAATGTAACCCACCGATATTGGGTAGTTTTTACTTAAGGAAGCAGTTGTAAGTCATTGCCTTTATAAACAGATCCATATACCATGGTCTTTGAGTACTCCCTGTATGTAGTATAGGGAATACTGCAAATGTCATGGTTTTAATTGCAACCATTGGTACGGTGCATTGACTGGCTTATCTTTTTCCATAATGGGCTTTTAGATCCTGATCTAAAATCTATTGAAGTTACTGGAAAGACTCCTATTGACTTCAATAGGCTTTAAATCAGGTCCTTATTGAATTAGGTACCTAAGTAAATCAATCAGTGTTAAAAAAAAGTCATAACAGAAAGACTTATGGCAAGCGTCTACTACTGTACTTCTACTGAGGAGAGTTGGGCATCATTATAGCACTCAAAATGCAGCATAACTCTCTGGCCTTTAAAAGACAAAAAATGGAATGCTCCAACAAAGAAGAGAACAGGAAGCTTGACATTTGGCAGGCTTAATTTCCTTAATATGTATAAATATATAATATTTTCTATTATGTTTGAAAACTTGAGCACTTTTGATCAGCTAATTATGATTATAGACAGTGGATTTGCATGGGATGAAGCTAAATTTAGGCCTAAACTGAATCATATGCTCATTAAATAAGAACATATATAGATGTATCAGATATTGAGCCCCACTGGATAGGTATAAACATATGTAGATACAAGTGTCTTTTTTATTCACTTATTGTGATATGTCAGTTCCCCAGATTTATGGTGTCAGTCAAGATGCCGAGAGCTGCCTCATTACATTTTAGAGGAAGAACCCTTTGAAAATGCCAGATGAGACCTTATATCTCCTGCTAAGCATCTTGCAAGATGTATGTGCTTGGTGGTCTGCAGCAGAGGAAAGCTCTGTGGTATCTGGTGGCTAAGGAAATGCAACAAACACAGTGTGCAGCATTCATGGTCTCAGAGAGGAGCTCTGTTCTTTTCCTGAAGGACTGGGTTAATCAGAAGTTTACTGACGAAGGAGCAGTTTCAAAATAGTCTATTGGCTTTCTGAAGGCTAATGGGCAGAGCAGTTTTGGAATTAACATTTTTGAGCAGTGTTCTTAATTAAGAGATTCAAGTTGTTCCCATTTTCCTAATGACCAGCGGTCACTTTCATTTTAAACTACATTCACAGGCAAGACAATGAGCATTTCTCCTCCCCCCGCCTCTTCCTTGATGTTCTTATCTACAAATGCCTAAAATAGAAGAATTTTTTCCTTGTATGTTTCTTGTTTCTGGGGAATCCTAGATATTCCCTTTCCTTAAGAAAAATATGTAAATGTTTTTTGTAAAACCATTCTTTTCCTTTTTCCTAGGTCCTTAAGTGGCCTACTTCACTGTCCTGTGTGAGCCCTCATAACCAATAATGCACTTACCCTCACAAAACCCCTCTGAGAGAGGAAAGTAGTATTATCCCCATTTTCACAACACCTCTATGAGAGAGGGAAGTAGTAATATTCCTGTTTTACAGGTGGGGAGAGAGATTAAGGTTCTTTCTCAAAATCAAATAGGAAATCTTTGTCAGAGCTGGGAACTGAAAGTCTATTGAGTCCAGTGCCTTTGCCATTATATCCTCTTTCCTCTCTCCCTGTGAGCTGAATTTGTACCTACTTTTTAAATTAAAGTTTGCACTTATGCACAGTATGGGCCAGTTAGTCTGCCTTCCACAGTTCAGTCTGTTTGTTCTGTGAATTCACAGGATGTATGGGGTGAAATGACCACTCTTCTTGTTCGCCTCCTTGTGTGGTCATGTCAGGCAGAGCCGCATTGTTGTTCGTAGATCTGGGTCTCTAAGCACATTCCCAGGTGCAGGCCCAGGTTTCTGTGCACCATCTTTGAGATGTGGAGTTTCACAGCTAAGCTGCCTTAGACCTCCTAATCAGTGCCTCAACTCTCCCGAGCCCTCCTGTTGCTTATACGTGTTCTTTCAGAATTCCATCTCACTGTGTGGCTGCTCTGAACTCAGTTAACCTTCTCAAGGACAACATAGCAGGCAGGCAAGGAACACAGGCTTATCAAAGGAATTTCTTAACCACAGCTACTTTTACAGTTAAGAAAGTACTAGAGAGTTACAGTTCTTTGCAAAATAAGTGACACACCCTCCCCATGACTGATCTCATCCTTCCTGTGAGTCTGAGGGTTGGTCGGCATTTCACATGAGGCAGTATCTCTCCTACCCTCTTTCACTGTCTCTCCAGCCTGGTTTTCTGGCATGTGATGGTGGACAGCTCTCTTCTTCTGAAAGCAGCCCACCCCTTACATATAGTCTCTGATTCTGTTTTGCCTTGTGACCAGACTGGGAAATTCTAATCCCAAGTCATGCAAGTCCCCATGAAGAAAAGCATTGTCCCCTGTGTTGGGCCAGTCACTGAGAATCATTCAGAGTTGGTGGCCCTTGAAGGCTCTCCCACTGTAGTCCTCTCTGAGATGTGCCACACCCTATCCTGAAGGGGTAGTGTCTGGACTGGCCTTGTCAGGGTCAGGCTGGCTTTCCAACACAAAATGGCAGTTAGCACATCAAAATGGATCACAGGATATAAGAATGGAAGTCACAAAACAAAATCAAGGTCACAGTTTGATACATGCATATCTCACTTGGTCACGGTGAGTTACTTTATTCACACAAATAGACTTGTTAAATCAATGTAACTACTCATATGAGCAACATTACTCACACCACATTAATATTTATAGAATTGGGCCCTTGGACACTGAGGGCTCATGTGCCAATGAATGCACCTATACAGGACAGTAAAGGGATGATTTGGAGCCCTGCGTGGGCTACCTGCATGCCACAACATGGAGGAGACCAGATTGCAAGGTTCCACAGTCCAGTCTGGACAGTTTTCTATTGACTTCAAAATGTTTGGATCAGATCCTAACAGAATGTGTGATTTGTCACTGCCTAAACTCATTTATGAAGAAGCTTTGTAGGCGGGACCTATTCTAATGATGATACCTAACACTTACATAGGGCTTTTCATTTTTAGATCTCAAAATGCCTTACAAAAGAGGTCAGTATCATTATCCTCATTTTATGGATGGGGAAAGTGAGGCACAGGAAGTAAAGTGACTTGCCAAAATCCACCCAGTAGGCTAGTGGCAGAGCCAGGAATACAGCCCACATCTCCTGAGTCCCAGTCCAGTGGTCTGTCCACTAAGAGTAAAGATCTAAAAGTAAAGATCTCATCAGGATACTTGAGAATGCCATTAATATGAGATGTTTGACAATACACATGGTGAATATGAATGCTTACTCTTCTAGTTCTGATGCAAGATCAGGAAATCCTTGATAACTAGTATAATTTATATTTTTACAGCACAAAAATAAAGAGGCTGAACATGGTCTGAACAACAAAAGAGCATCCAGAGAACTACAAAAACCCAGATAATAAGTTTTACAAAAAGTTGCTTTTCATAAATCAGTTGAAAACAGGTGGCTATGGCAGCAAGGGAGCAAGAGCAGGCAGGCAGCAGATGGGCAGGCCAGGAGGGCATACCACTTGCTGCATCACTTGACATGAATTACACTCAGTATGTTCTTTTAAAAGACTCTGGGAGGATAACAATGAAATGTTGCCTCACATTTACCTTCACTGTGCAAAATTCCACACTCTGTTTATAAATAATAAAAGACCTAAAATCTTATTAAGAGTCTTTTTTGTTTTGATTTTAATGTTCATGTGGTTTTTATGTTTTGAGATGGTAACATTCTTTGGCAATCAGAGTATGGTGGAAAAGTTAGAAATTGCAATGAACAGTATGAGAAACATCATTGTCATAGCCACTTTATATATGCTTAAGATACTCTAAAAAAGAGAAACGGAGATATAGGCCAAGTCTTTTCAAAAGGGAGCTCCTGAAGCTATACACCTAACTCTATATCTAAGCACATGTGTGGCTTGATTTTTCACCCCATTTTGAAAAATTTGGCCAGAGAGTCTCAATCTTGTGTAGTGGTGCAGCGGCTGTTAACCAGTTGCTATGTTTAACCCCAGATAAGGGAGAACTTCAGCAGCAGGGAATTGACTTCTGTATGTGTAATGAAATGTAGTTTAGTGGTTAGAAATGGGCCTGGGTTTGTGAGTTCTAGGTACTATTCCTGTCTGTGTGTGATCTTGGGTAAATCACTCACTGAGTGTCAGCACTGATAACCTTTCAATTGCAGATTATTTTACCAGTAACTTCTAACTGATGCACTTACTGGATATGGTTGGATGTTCCTATCAAGCCTTGATAATCTATTTATACTGTGATCCTGATTCAACAAGTTGGTTAAACATATGGCTTACTTTAAACAACTCACTGATTTTAATGGGACTATTCACATGGTTAAAAATAAGAACATGCTTAAGTACCTTGCACGGGTTCCAGTAGCCTGGGGAGCAAGTTCTTAATTTTTTTGTTGTTGTTTGGCATTTTGTCTGTTACTCCTGCCCTTCTGTATGTATTGTCAAGAGCTCAGAGGTCAGAGAAGTGGCTCTGTCCCTTTGCACGGGAAGACCAGTGCAGCCAGCCATCTATGTAGCCCGAAACCCAGAGAGAAAGCACAAGGAAAGTTCTGCTTGTCTAGATGTCTAACAAACAACAACAAACTGTCTCAGGTCATAGTGCAACATCCTGTTGCCACTGCACTGTGAACAAGGAGGATCTACGGTCTGTTTTTATCAGCACACTGTTTTGAAGTTGTTCAAGAGAAGAACTGCCCTGCAGAAACCTCTTTAAAAAACCCCTCATGGCTTCATAGTTCAGCGGGATTGAATTTGCTTCTAACTTTTGTATTTTGACTCTTACAGGATTCCCAGCAGGAGAACTCCAAAAGCCTTTCTTTTGGGGGACAGAATACCCTAGGTAAGTAAGAAAGGAAAACTATAGTAAGTAGGCAGTGAGGAGTAACAGAGTTGCAAAGGTAAGTTCTTGTGTGAAATGAAAGGGAGCACGAAGTGAGAGAGTGTATTGATACAGCAGCCCAAACCAATGTGTACAGTAGAAATGTATCATCATGGCATGAAGAAACTGGCAATGGGAGAGATCCTTCTGCTGCAGGCTGCTTTTTCTATTGAAAAACCAGGTTGAGCTGAAAAGGTGCTGCCTTGTGAGATGCCTGTTTTTACCTTGGGAAACTGGATGTCTCTGTGTTGTTTTAAACTGAGGATTGATTGCTTTGAGGAATTTGTAAATAATTGTGTGTGTGTGCAGGGTGTTTAGATTCTGGAGTGAGCAGAGGGGAGCAGCCTGGGCATAAAGTCTGTTCAAAGAGAACCATAAATAATGGAAGCAAAACTTTCATCTTCACTGAATGCTGCCCCGCCCCAGCTAAGAGGCTGCTTCAAAGCCTGCTGAAGCGAATGGCAGCATTTCCATTGACTTCAGTGGGTTTTGGATTGGGTCCAAAAGACTTGGATCCACAAAAGGAACTTATGGGATTATGAGGCTCAGTACTACAAGGCCTAACTTTTAGGTGCCTGGAAAATCACAGGAACACACGGCAATTCACAGAGCCTGAGTTAGGCCCATAGGCTCCCTATACAATGAATGGGGAAAGATAGGTGCCTAGGAATGGGATCCACAAAAGTCAGCATGTTAGGTGGGGAGCCCCCCTAAACTAGCCAGTGGGAGATGCTGGTGAGAAGGGAGTTAGGAGTCCTGGAGTTAGGTGCCTAAGTCTGGGCTGCTTCTAATCTACAGCTGGGAACTCCTCTCCTGGAATCAGACATCTTAGGCGCCTAAGTACCTTTGTGGATCTGGGCCAAAGTGCTTGATGTCCCTCCTAGGGCCTCATTAAGGGGATAAATATCTCTCAGGATCATGAGCTTTAATCCAGCAATACACTTTAGCACATGCTTGACTTAAAGCAGGTGAGCAGTTCCATTGGGACCTTGGTTAGTATGTGCTGCTATAGGGGGAAAGATTTCAGGTCACCTTTAATCATGCTTAGTGAAAAGTCCCTATGCCCATGCAATTCAATATTTTCATACTTGGGGAGGGACAAGAGACCACAGTTTCAGTAAACTATCTTGCTATCAAATGAGACCAATTACTACTGACAAGTGTCCTTAATAAATTCCATTGTTTACCTTTAAACATATGTTGTATTTGTTATATTTCAATTAGGTTGAGTGCCCCTCTAAATCGGAATGTTGGCAGTAAATATAAAGATATGCATTAAACTTAGGAACAAATAAATTCATGTTCAAGATTAATTCTTATGAGCCAAGTGACTTTCTTGTGGTGCAGTAATTGGACAGGATCTCCCTTTATTCCTAGTTAACTCCTTTTTATACTATGCTTAGTTCAGTGTGGTCAATTCCAATTTTGTTCTTTGAGATGATTTCTTACCCTGATCTCCAAAGTGCTGAAATTTTGGCTCTTTCAAACAATTATGTCTCACATATTTCTCTTCTTTAAACGTTACTCTCATTTATACAAGTCTTTTTCACTCCCATACTCATCAGAATGACATTTAGTAAACAAATGAATCTGTTCTATATCAAACAGATTGGTTTATTCTAGATCTTTTGTCTGTCCATATAATAGAGACCATACATGAGTGCTGGAATCAGAAAAAAAATCAAGTAATAAATAGCAGCACTTGCAGAAAAATGTATCCTGCAAATATTTATTCACTGACCACTATTAGGGTCCAGCTCCAACACAACCTCAATTAAAATCAACTCTACCTTATCTCATAATTGGAAGCTACATTATTAGGCTACATATGTGTATATCAAATAAAATGTGATTATTAAACTCCATCATTCCTAGTTAGGAGTTTGTAATGTCAGTGGCATTGCAAACAGAGTGACAAAAAACTATTTGAATTAGGTTTTGTAATTACAGACTTTTTTTTTTATAGTAGAATTTTCACAAACAAATGTTGCTGATAATGTTAAAAGGCAATAATCTTATTACAAACTCACTGGGTTGATTTTAGTGATTTTTGGATAGCAGCATTCCTAATGTTATCCATCAAAAATCAAATAATGACCATTTTTTCTGAGTGACACGACTAGTTATTTACCTACATTGTCTAAAGTTGATTTTGGTTTACATTTGATTTTAACACCTGCAGCGCTCCCAGGATAAGTAAGAGAGGGGTCTCAACCTAGAAAAAAGTATCTTGATCCTTTACTATACTATAAACATTAGCGACAACTGGAAACTTTTCTACAGAAGTGTTCCTCATGCTGCTAATACCAGTGCAGCTGATTTTTTTGCCATTTTGTTCTGGTTGCAGAAGGCTTTATGACTTTAGATATGGAAAACAAGCCTAATATTGTGCATTCAGTACAGATAATTGTCATTATACAAAATTACAAATTTGTCACGCAATGGGACGATATTTCTATTGTTGAACTGTATAACTTTAACCAAAGCTCTTTAATGAAGGTTTGAGATGATAGAAAACACAGTAGGAAACATTTTATCACAGACAAATTACCCTTCAGGATAAAAACAACAAAGGGAAGAATTGTCATGGGTGGGGGAATTAAATCATAAACACTTTTTTGGGCATGACTGAGATGAGCAATTAGTATGTGATGGCTCATTATGTCCAGTAATAATATGTTACTTCAAACCCTTTGCCTTTTCCTGTTACTATCCAATGTGTTATTAATACACTAATATACACTACTTTGATGTATGGCATTTCTGTACTGTGTGACGTATGTAATGTTCCAGAAGAATAACTTAGCAAATACAAGATGTGTTTCATGAATACCTCTTCTGAATTAAAATTTCATACACGTCTTTTTCCCTCACCATAGAACAGCATCAGAAAATTGAAAACAAAAAATATATTGTACAAACAAACCAGGAAGATGTCAATTATTGTCTGCCAGGAACATGAAATTATTGTCTCCTTTCTGGCTCTTCAGTGCATTAGATCTGATTGTAGATAATCTCTTATTTCTGCACAGGTGAAGGGAAATAGGATAACACCTCTTCTGAAAACAATGGGAATCTATTTAATGTTTCACACATTAAATGCCATGCATTTTCAAGCTTGTCTATCACATACTCAGAGAAGAGTGATTAGAGATGGCATCTCAAATCCCTTTTAACCTTTGATCTGTGCTTTTCTTTAACTACATTATCAGAATAATTTCACTCTTAACACTACCCAGTTCCCAGTTAGAAAATAAATGCTGCAGTCAGTTGGAATCCCCCCTTTTATTTTCTGAGTCCTGATGATGACATAAGATATTTGTATAGACAATCTAGCCACTTCAGAGATGACAACAATGCCTTTAAGGTTTTATTTTTACCCTTCTTTAATAAACAAGATTTTTCATGTTCCACCTTTCACTATCAGAAACTTTGAGAGGAACTTTGTGGATGTAGTTTTTAGATACAAAAAAATCTTTTCTGAAATGGAAACTTGTTCTATCCTCTATCTCATCCGCTTTCATGTTCATACACATGCATATATCATGAGGCAAAGCTGCTCTTTTGTGTTATAGGTCTTTAAGTTATGGTGCCATTGGAGTAATTGTTGGGCATGAGTTTACCCATGGATTTGATAATAATGGTGAGTAATTGTCCACATTTATATTGTTCTTACTTTTGGGTTTGTTGAATAGAAAAAAAAGATGCATTGGGTTAGCTTTATGTGTACATTTTTCCAAGAATGATAAGATGTGTCAAGAGGACCATAAGATTGTAAAAAGAATGGTTTAGTTTTGCATGGATTCCCTCTAAAGTTAGGCCAAAAGGGATTTTTTGTGAGTGAGTATTTTCCCCTGGTCTGAAACAGAACAAAACCAAAAATAATAGAGACTATCCAATAAAATGAAATTCTGAAACAAAGATGTTTTGGGCTAACTGAAACATTTTATTTTGAAAAAATCAAAACCTTTTCATTCTGATTTTTGCTTTAAAAATTAATTTACATAGTACAAAATTTTAAAAATCAAAAAGTAATTTAAAAATGGAAAATCAAAATGTTCCATTCAGAATGTTATCAACATTTTTTCGTTTGGAACACATTTTCCTTTAAATTGACATGCTTCTGCAAAATGTTTTGCTTTTGTGAAATTGGCATTTTCTGATGGAAAATAGTTCTATCAGAAAATTTCTGACCATCTCTAGTTCCTTCCACTGCTGCAATAGATATAACAATTAATAGACTTATGTCTTTATCTTCTCATTGTCAATTTGGTTATGTGATATAGAAGTCTGTAGAAAATTATGGCAACGTATAACACATAGTTTATGGCAGTGTATTGTAAGGTATTGATCTGACTGGTCTGTGGTTTGACTGGCTGATTTCTCTCTGGTACATCCACACTGCAATTAAAACACAGTGGCTGGTCAGTGCCAACTGACTGTGGCTCGCAGGGCTCAGGCTAAGGAGCTGTTTAATTGCTGTGTAGACATTTGGGCCTGGGCTTGAGCCCGGGCTCTGGGAAGCTGCAAGGTGGGAGGGTCCCAGAGCTCAGGCTGCAGCCTAAGCCCAAACGTCTACTCCACAGTTAAGCAGCCCCTTAGCCAGAGCCCGAGTCAGCTGGCACGGGCCAGCCAAAATGGGAACTGAGACACTGGATGAAGTAGAGGCCCCACTGATAAAAATGGGAGCTTTGCCATTGACTTCAGTGTGGACAGGATTTCATCCAGTGACTAAATCCATTTTAAACAAAAATATAAAATAAAAATATAGGATGTGGCAAAAAAAAAGAGGAAGTCATTGTTAGTCAAAAACTGATGACTAATCGTGTCACCCTTTTTGTCTCTAAACATCTTAATTTCAGTTGCTTTGATCCTTCTGAGTTCTGGAGTCTAATAATCTGAAAGAAGAATAATTCAGAACAATTATGATTTTTATGCTGTTAAAATATAAGGAGTAAAGTATAAAGTAACAGGCGGTAGCCGTGTTAGTCTGTATCCACAAAAACAACAAGGAGTCCGGTGGCACCTTAAAGACTTATTTGGGCATAAGGTAGTTTGGGGAGTGGGTGCTGGATTCCATTCTAGCTCACAGGTCATTACAAGAATTGTCTACTATGGTCTAATTGCAGTGTTAAATTCTGCCCTCAGTTACTCTTGTGAAATCTCTTATTCTCCAATTTCCAGCTATATACATTCATCCTGGGATCTGAGAGTCAAGCTGTGTTATTTACATCTTGTACATCAACATTCGAAATCTAATCTCTAGACCAGAGGTTCCCAAAGTGGGCGATACCGCCCCCTGGGGGGCGCTGGAACGATCCAGGGGGGCAGTAGTCGCCTTGGGTGCAATTGGGGGGCGTTGAATAAAAATAAGGGGGCGGTGGAAGCATAAAGAGAATATAAGAAAATTTTGAAAAAACGTTCGCACATGTTTCATCTGTTGTGTAACATAGAGTTAAAGTTATAGTGATTACTTTATTTTCCAAATAAATTCACAAATTATAACCGATCAGGTGTCAAGTCCGCCAACAGCTCTTAACAAGCAAGTGTTGGCAGGCAAGCGTGTCGCGCATTGTCAGGAAGTCCAGCATGCATCGGCAGGAATATGTGCGTGTAATGACTTGTTTACAATACAATACTATAAATAGGCGACATGTATGAAATCTAATTTAGATTGTTTCTGACTTGCGTAAAAAGCAGTTAATAATAGTGCAATAAGTATTTACAATTTTTTATTCATATTCAATACCTTCGATCTTTACGGATTACGGATCACATACAAAGCAAATTGTATTATTGTTGTTTCAATAAAACAGCAATTTACACGTGAGTATTTTTATACAGTTTCTTACATATCTACCGTACATTTCTGTGTCTCTAGTGCTTACTAATAAAATCGTAGCAGGCTTGTGTCGGTACAGTACTATTTGAAGTGTACAGTCAATATATTTGTCATATTTTATTACAATATTAACAAAAACGGGGGAATGAAATCGTAAAAAAACTGTTAACTATTAACATTTATTTATATCTATCAAATCATATGTGTTAAGTGGTAAATAAGGCGTGTGTTAATAAGGAACAATTATTTAAATAAGGGCAAACTAAGTTAAAACTATTAACTGATTTTTAATTGCATATTGATTATTTTTTAAATTAAAAATTTAGTTTGATATTTGACAATTCAATATCAAATACATATATCTAATGCTGAGCAAAGAACAAAACCCAGTTTATTAGTTTCATTAGTATTTTAGTTTGGTAGTTTTTTGTCTTCTTATGCAAAAACCACTGTATACCTGATGTCGTGGGCGATGTTCTAATAACACATCTTTCTTTACTATATTGTAGGACATAGGTAGAAATATAGATACATAAAAGAACGCAAATTTGTCACTGCATCTTTCTGTTTGATCGCTTAAAGAAGGTAGATTTCCAGTGGGGCGCTGAGTAATTTTTTTTCTGAAAAGGGGGCGGTAGGCCAAATAAGTTTGGGAACCTCTGCTCTAGACTATATTCTCAGACACATATGTGCAACCCCATTGGCTAGGATGGCTGCTGCAGAGTGATGTACAGGTGTTATCACTGTATAATAATGCCATTTTAGAGGAAGAAGCCAAAGCAGAGAATGTAACCTGAGTCTCTCTCAGAATAATTATATGCAAAACAAAGTACACAGCCACACTGTTAGGCAAACTACAAAGACTATAACTATAGGATGTGGGATGAATCTTGGGATGAATCTTCCTTTTCCCTATTAAGTGAATGATATGCCTAATGTTGCATCTTTTTGAGATTCACTGACTGAGCGCCATTCACTGGATGGCGTGACCACAGGAGTTGGGTTTCTGCAATACTACCTTTAGCTGAGGGACAAGAATCAGAAAATCTAGTGAATTAAGCAGAATAAGCAATTGTGGACAAACTGATGTGAAGCAATACATCCATTTTACTACTCTCACTTCCTGTATTTGTGTCCATGCTATGCTACAAATACTGCAAAAAGTATATTTTTCTAAAAAATGTCTTTTGGTTTTTAGGTCGTAAGTATGACAAGAATGGAAATTTAGACCCCTGGTGGTCCACTGAGTCTGAAGAAAAATTCAAAGAGAAGACAAAATGCATGATTAACCAGTACAATAATTATTATTGGAAGAGAGCTGGCCTAAATGTATGTAACATGCCAGTGGCTGGAGTCCCTGATAGTTTACTTATCTTTTCATGATTACCAACCTGTTGGAATGCTATAAGTGAATGGGCTATTCATAACAAATGCTTTGAGATGAATGTAGCTGTTTTTTGTTCATGTACTATACACGAAGTGAGCACGTTTGTTTAATTTAACTTGTTTGTCATAGTATGAGCCAAAACAAATTACAACAACAGACTCTTTGTTGAGAGGGTTAAAGTTCTTCTCATAGTGAGGTCAACAGTGGAGGCAGTGTGAGTGGGTGAAGCCAAGCAGCAGGAGTAGTCCAACGGGGATGTATGTGTTAAATGCCCTCTGATGGTGGTGTCAGCACAGAACAGTGATTGGGACTGTCTAGTGGCAGCTACCATTTTTTTTAAAGAAGAAACTAATAATGGGTTTTAGATCCATTTAGCAACCCCACCCAATAAATCAGAAAATAAATTAACATGATAATGTGGAGACACAAGCTACAGCTTATTTCCCATTCAACTCTTGCTGTTTTTTCCATGTACATGTGGACATGTTGCTGATCAAATGAATCAAATACTAAACAATCGTTCACAGCAACTGCAGGGTTGAAAAAAGAAATAGAAATAGAAATGAAATGTGTGTATTAGCTATCAGAAGCATGGGCTCCTTGGAATATGTGCGGGTTTAAACTGTAAGTTTCTTGAATGGAGCATAAATAAATTCCACACCATTCCTGGGTGTGGAATTCTGACCCCACTGCTATAATTTGCAGAACTCCCGTTGACTTCTATGGGGCCAGGATTTTAACCTCATTTTTACAGTTAAATCCATATCCTTAAAACCCAATTTCTATTCCCTGTTTTCACATTTCAAAAGCAGAATTAACTCACCTGCTCTTGCACCTCCTCACAATAAGTTGTTAAAGATATTGTTAGTTGTTCATCAGCTGAGTGCTAATGATGATGTGCCACTGACCAATCAGCAATCCAATGGCTCAAGTTTGCAATGCTGGATATCAGCCAATTTACAAATAAAATACCTCCAGCTGTTTGTTAAGCATCTCTGCTGCCACCATCATCACCACAAGAGAGGTATCACTTAAGACACAGGAGATGTTGTGGAGGAGCTGCTGGAACTCACCCACTGCTTCCATGCTGATGCTATTGGCCCATCCATCAATCTTTTGCTTTCTGGAGGTCCTGACCGTGGTTAGGAGGATTTGGACCCTCCCCATCTGTGAAGTTGTAGGAACTGCTGCTAGTGGACAGTCATGTCATCTACAGGACTTCACTGAGGTGGAGATATTTAGTTTTTCCTTTCCTGTGAAGCATCATATTGCACTTTAAGATAGGTTCATTTTTGTTATTTTTCAGGGCGTGCACACACACAGATAAAAATATAAAATACCCCTTTTGAAACATTGGAATGTAAAACTACTTTATTTCTTAGAATTCAGAATGATACACACAAACACACACACACAGAGACAAAGCAGGCTGCTCCCTAAGGCAGAGGCACAACTCTCCCAACTTTGTTCTAGGCTAGCTTTTTCCTGACTAACTGCTGCTCTCAGATTACACATTTCCCTACAGAGTCCCCAAGCATGCAAGCAGGATCAAGAAACGCTTTCCCCCCACTCATAAGGTGAAAGTTTGCAATTCCAACACAGTCTTCTATACACCACAGTTTTGAACACTTTTTTGTGGGGAGGGGGAGGGACATCTCAGGTTTTCTCCTCTTTTTTGGAGCTTCTGTTTGAAAGGATGGACATCCAAAGAACTCTTTCTTTCCTATATATTTTACATCTTTAGCACTGATACGTTATGCAGTTTATCAATATGGGATCAGTTTACTTTTATCAGGTATCTTTTCCTCCCCAGCTCCTTTTTCAATTTGAAATGAAAAGGTCTCCAAAAAGGTGCTTAATGAGAGAAGTAGATATGGAAATAGATATAGTTTCAGACTTTGCCAACACCAAAGAGCTCTGGAGTTAAGACATTCTCTTGTTCTCCCATCACTATCCTAATCCCTTTTAGCCACAGCAGTTTTAGCGATCTGATACAGAATCCATTGAAGTCAATGGAAAGATTCCCATTCTCTCCAAAGGCCTTTGAGTAGACCATTGTGCCACTGATAATTTGTCCTGTCCTAAATTTCAAACTGTTGCTTCATACCATGTTATCAGCTGTTGGTTTGGAATCATATTTTAATAAATTTGATTCTAAACTTGATCCTGTGGTTCTTAATATGCCTATTTTAGTATAAAGAGTTGGAGGAAAAAAACTAATGAATTACCAGTACAATCTGATAACTCAAAAACCCTTATAGGTCTGGTGATAATAGATAGTGCTCTACTCCACAGAAAATGAAAGGTTCTTTCAAATGATATTAAATATTGTAATATCAGGATATTGGGTTTATCAGCATTTTGATGACACCGATTTTTGTAACATGATTTTTTTATGGTTGCTGGAAGCAATATTAGAAAAAAGAACTTGAACCTTCTTTCTAGATTAGTAAAAAGCATTTTGTACACTACCCTTTTCAATTCTCTCCTTGACATCTACTTTTAATTCTACTGTTTTATGTTATACTTTGATAGTTACTGTCACTCCAGTAATAGATAGAGAAAGTTATGTGTAGAAATAAATGTAATTTGTCAAATAAGAAGAAAACTTTGCAAATTTCCAGATCTAACTAGCGTAGCACACACATGGATGGAAAAAAATATTGATACTCAAATCAAATTTCACAGACCAGATTCTCAGATGCATTGTTTCTGCTTCATGAGTTCTAAACTTGGATCTAACCCTAGAGCCAGAGTAACTGGCCCCAGGAGAATACAGAGATGGTATGAGTATAGGTTTGATTTTTCGCATTGGAAAGCAATTTTCTTCATCAGAGCTATTCATTTACACTAGCTGAGGATCTGGCATATAACCTGTTTGATTTTTTCCTATCTGTATATATAGGTTGGCCTTGAAATGCAGTTTAGAAACAGATCAAATGAATTATGTTCTTCCTTTCTGCAAGGTAAAAGGGAAGAGGACTTTGGCAGAAAACATTGCAGACAATGGAGGTGTGCGAGAGGCTTTCAGGGTAGGTGTAAGATTCCCAGTGGTGATGCAAGAGCATGCGTACCAACCTCAGGGAGCAGACTGTTAAAAACCAAGGCACAATCCCCTAATTGCTTGTGAGTTCTAAACTTGGATCTCACTAACCAACTGCACCAAGTGCAAGCTTCTCAGGCACTTTAACAGCCTTAACATGGAGTCACAGACCATCCCCTTGGATACTCCGGCCTGTCTCATTAGCCAGGTGAGCGTCTCTCTGTGACAGATGGCCTCTTACACCAAGAATCACAGCCAAATGCAGGTTAATTCTAATCCCAAAGAGCCAGTCACTTACCCCAGGTCAATTGCACTTTGGGTTTCACACCAAGACAATGCTTGTAGCCATTCCTACAGTAAACTATTTGAAGATTAATTAAGGGAAAGGGAAAATAGGGAATTATTTACAAGGTTAAAGCAAGCAACATAGACACATGAATTATTACAGTCTTAGATTTCAAAAGATAATGTCGGCTGCTATAGTCAGCAAGCTCTATTTGACCTTTAGGGGTAACCCCAGGTTAAGCAGCTGAGGATCTTTTGCTTATGCGCAGAAACACCTTCCATCCCCTAACCACAAGTCCAAGCAACATAGAGATATCTAGTTCCTTTTTGTTGTTGTTTTTTTTAATTCCCCTCCTGCCATGTGCTCTGAGCTGAAAAACTCAGCTGATGGGAGGAGTCCACTTACATGACTCATCTTCTCAGGGCCAGAACAACAATAAGAATTTTTGGTCCTTTTGCTGGCAACTCCGCAATCCAGATGTGGGGAGTTTCCAGTTGTAAAACCCACCCAATCTAGTATCAATGGGCCTCCTCTTTCTGGAGGGGCATAACCATTTCTATAGAAGAGCAGGTCTTCAAACTAATTAATGTCCCTCTCCTGTGTGGCAATTCATACAGTCCCAGAGGCTCACCATAACCACTCACATATTACATTACAACATGGAACACAGATATTACAAGTAAGTTTAATGCATTCAGCAATTCACAAGCATTTGATAGAGACTAAACACTCTTCTAATTCGAACACCTGTTTTATCAGTATTAATCCACAAGTGATCCAGACAAATTCCAGCTATGTATCGGTTAGTGTCCAGTTGAGACATGGGGACTTTGGCATGAGCTGGCACCTGGCATGCCAGTGTCAGAGTGGGCGGTTGTTTTATTTCTTTGTGCTTGGGGGAAAAAAAATTGAAACACAGTATTGTAAAAACTGCTGTTGAGCTCGGTATCTACTGAACAGTACTCACTGTACCTCTCTAATCAGGCCTATAGGAAATGGATTGAAGAAAAGAGGCAAGGAGAAGAGGAGGCTTTGTTACCAGGCATTGAATTCACCCACAATCAGCTCTTCTTTCTCAGTTACGCTCATGTGAGTACTAGAAAATGCATTTTCAAGTTGATGTATCCACTAGGTTGCTCTACAATCTGCTTGGTTTAAAAATAACACTTCCACCCTCCCCAACCTTTTCTCCAAAACAAGAGATTTTAACGGGTTGAATAAAGACTCCTTTTTCTAAACTTACAAATTTTTTTTCTCCTTCTCCCACTGTATCCTCTCAAGGATCTCACTCATCTTTCATCTCATCCCCAAACTTTTATGCCCCCTTTTTCTTTGCAACTTACTGGCTCCTCTACCTCTCCCACTGAAAAGATTCCAGCTCTTGAATGTAGTTGTCACGACAGCCATATCCCTCTCTCTTGTAAACCTCTTCCTCTCAATAGCCTTCAAGCCTTCATCCTCTCTGCCAACTTTTCAATCACTTCCCCTTCAGTTTCCCACCTGAATAGGCCTTTGTAGGGTTTCAAAGATTTGACAGTCTGACTTCTGGAGCCTCAGACTACTGTAGTAAATACAATGGGTCTTAAGCCTGGTATATTGGGCATGTGTTCAGTGAAACCAAGCAATGGAAGAGAGAGAAATATTGGAAAGTTTGTTCACTTTGTCTGCTGTACATTAAGATTGCCTTCTGGTGCCCTTTGTATATTCAGTGCGCTTTTAGAAAAGAGGCATCGGTATGGACATTAAATATCCTTGAATTCATCTTATTTCATACAAAGGATTAGGTGCTCGACCAACTCACAAGGTCTGTTAGGGTGTACTGGGTATAATAGAGAAGGGGATAATTCAGTATTTGTCTATATTGTCCATAACCCCCTTTTTGGTCACTCATAATTGGGTCAGATATTACCTTAAGAGTTGAAAATTGAGGGGCATTAAAAGAAACTTGGAAAATACATCAGGAATCAGTGTTGAAAATAATGAAGTAATGTGTTAAGTAATATCTACAGTTGCTAGGACAAGAAACATCATTAATTCACATCTTTAATATACACTTTAGAGGTTTAAAACCAAGAACATTCACAGTGGTTAAAAGGGAGGAGAAAGAGAGTTCCAGATGGTGCAGCACAAGACAAGAGGCGACCCTCAATTACAGTGACTCTCAAGGGAAAGGACAATCAAAGAAGTTAGGATTAGATGAGCTAAGTGAGCAGATGGGGAGCAGCAGTGGTTAGAGACTTGAATCCCTGGAGAGTGTTTGAAAATCAGAGATGTTTTAAATTAGATACAGAGAAGACTAGGAAGCCAGTGGAGGTGAAGGAAAATGGGTGTGGTATTGTTGCTGCCCATCTCATGTATATTATAGTAATACATGTAGCAGGGTCAGCTACATTTTGAAAAATGTGTTCCCCAAATAATGTACATGTTTGTCTTTTCTTCGTTAGGTGAGATGCAATTCCTTTAGACCAGAGTCAGCAAGAGAGCAAATCTATACTGGAGTTCACAGCCCTCCTCAATTCAGGTAGAGTAAATAATATATCTGTTTAAAGTACACAGCCGTAACTAGGGCGGGGCAAGAGGGGCAACTGCCCAGGGTGAAGAGCTCGTGGGGGCGCAAAAATGGGGCAGAGCAGGATCAGGCCCAGCTGCGGCAGCCCCCCACCCCGCAGGATTGAGCCCAGCAGTGTTGGCTGGAGTCCATGGGCATAGTTGGGGGCGCCGGGCATTGCCCCCCCAAACAGAGGCCCAGGTTGGAAGTGGAGGAGGTGGTATGGAGCTGCTTCTCCTGCTGAGTGCTCATGCCTCTGCAGCTGGACACCACCTCCTGGGTCCTAGTGCCAGTGGTCTTCCCCGTCTACATTTGGTGGCTGCTCTATATGGCCACCATCCTGTTTTCTGTACAATGGTAAGTGCACACGGGGGGCATATTGGGGAAAGGGGATGAGGTCGGGGAAAGAGTGGGGAAGGAAGGGGATGGGATAGTGCAGAGGACAGTGGGGAAGGGGAATGAGATGAGGAAGAGAAAGGAATAGGGAATGGGCAGGGGGATGGGGATGTGGGAGTGGTGGGAGGGGGCTGGGGCTAGGGGATGGTATGGGGAAGGGAAGAGGATAGGGGAATGGGCGGTGGGAAGCAGGAGCCCCACATGCAGCATCCCCTTGGCAGCAGCTGGGGCTCCCCTGTTAAGCCAGCCAATCCCTCCCCAGAACTGGCAGCCCACCTTCAGTGGGTACCCTTGCCACAAGTACCCCCTCCAGCGCCCCCCAAATACCCTCTCCAGCTCCTTCCCCCACCCCCAGCAGTGTCCTTTATTTGGGAACTTGAAATATAGTAACCCTAGGGGTCGCTCCATTCTCACAGGCTTGGTTTCTGGAGCTGGCGGGAGCAAGTCCATCCTGCCAGCAGCCACCTGTCCCCCAATGGTTGGGGTGGGCACTGGGCTTACATGGCTGAGCTCAGACCTCGGGCTGCTTGACCGCGAGCCCGGCCACCAGAGGCAGCTGGCTCAGGGAGCAGGGCAGAGAGGGTTGCTGGGCAGCTAACCAGAGCGCTGGCTCCCACAGCATGGAGAGCCAGGGGCCCAAGCAGACCAGGTGGCTCCCAATAGCTTTTGATCTGCCAGCTCCTGGCAGGAGGCAATGGTTTTCAACCTGTGGGGCACATTGCCCTAGGGAGGTGCACCCCACAGTGTGAAAATCTCTGTGCTAAATGGGAGGCAGAAATCTGGGGAGACACATGAGCCCGTGTGCTACCCCCCCCCCCACCCTCCACACATCACTTCTAGGAGGCTGGAACAATTGTTATAGTGGGGATGCTGCAGATGGAAACTGTGGGAACCATGTATTTGGTGTTTGTTATTACTACTTCAAGCCAGGGGGTACAGCAGCACCCCCAGCATCCTGCACCACTGGTGCAACTATGATTGTTTGCCCTGGCACTAAATGCTTAGTTACGGCTCTGCTATGAGACAATACAGTGTCTAAGTGCAGAAATACAGGACATTGAAAGAGGTAAAGGAATCAATACAAAAGTGGGCGCTGCTCTCATTGTTCTAGCATTTATTTATTTGTACTTGAATATTTTTATTATCTCCACTTCTGTTATTGGGGATAGGCGTCTGCAAAAATGTGGGTTTTGCACCAGTCTTGGAAAGTGGTCAGACTAGATCTTCTTCTGATCTCTTTTGGGGGGTGTTCCATAGTCCAGGCCTAGAATCTAAAACAGCTTGTTTGCCTCTGGTCTCTGTGAATCTCAGGTTGCTCATGGAAATTTTCCATGTCCCTGAGGACCACAGTGGTTTTGGGCAAAAGCATTCTCAGCTGATGTTATCAGGTTATGGAACAAACTTCCAGAGAAGAGTAGGTGAATCCAGAATCTGACCATCTTCAGGAAATGCTGAAAAGCCTTCCCCTTCAAAAGGCATCTTTTTACCATAAGACTGGCACTCAACAGTGACATTCCTGTGAAATTAATAAAATCTGACCAATCAAAACCAACAACCCTACCTCAAGCAGTGGTTTTACCTCAAGAAGGGAGAAGTCCCAGAGATTCCACTAGGGACTTTGTTATTGCTATCAATTTTACATGGAAGGTCTCAGATACTGTGGTGAGGGATGGCAATATAAAACCCTATGGATACATGATTTCATCCTTGAATAGTCTTTCCTCACTATGTACTGTTTGCCATTAGTTCTATTTGTTAACTGTAACTATATTTTCAATAATTAGCAGTGGCTGTTCATTTGCAATAGCCGTGTCTCTAAGTGGCTGATACTGCAAGCAGAACTTGAAGTGACTTCAAAGTTTCTAAATGCAGGCCCTGAATATGTATCTGATATCTTAATGTTCACTGATGTTTTATTTGCAGCCTAATAGTATATTGTAGTTCTCCCCAAAAAACTGACCTTTAGGCATTTTTTGCACTGCAAGTATCCCTACTAGCAGAAAGTCCAATCAGTGTGATGGGAATTTCTTTTCCACCACGCTGAGCTACATTGAAAGGCTGATTGTATGCAACGGAGAAAAAGTGCTATTTCACTGCAGACCCAAGATGAAAGAGACACATGATTAATTGCTTAGTAGATACATTTCTGCCTTTAGCCCAGACTTTCACTTATTTTAGTACCATTTCAAACTTCACATTAGTAAGCATTAAGAGGCTAAAAAATACTAGGAGTAAACAAAATGTAGTTTTATCAGTGGTAAAATAATCCTAGCTGACATCATGAAATAAGGGAGGTCAGGAAAGAGAAGTCAAGAGCTATGTGCATAGAGAGAGGGAACTATTGTCTCAACTGGAGGTGATCTCTTCAGGTTGGGATGTAGACATTGCCAGAACAGTGTAAGGGAGTCTGTACTCCTGTTTTCTGTGCTGCACTTGCAGGGCCGGCCCACAACATTTTGGCACCTGAGGCAGGGAGCTCAAATGACACCCCCAGGTCCCCTCGCTTGGGCCAAAACTTTGAAAGGTCTCCATTCTGCCTTCTTCCTGTTCTACTCCTCTCATGGTACTGCTCTGCTACCTACCCCAATAAAGGAGAACTAACAACTTAAAATGCCTTGTTCAAAAATTTTAAATAACACTTAACTTTCAAACGCCTGAACAGCAAATGTAACTTTTCTTGTCTGCATAGTAAACACTGGCATTTCTATCTGTTTGAATAATCAAAGTGGTGCTTTCTGTGCCTTCTTGGTTGCAAATATTTGAACTGCTTCCTGAAGGTCCACAGTCTGGGCCAGCTCATGCTCTATTGAGATGGTTGCAAGGCTGACCAGCCTCTCCCATGTCATTGTGGAGCATAGATGTGTTTTTATTAACTTCAGCTTGAAGAAGCTGCGTTCTCCACTGGCAATTGTTACAAGAAGTATTAGAAGTATGCGCAGAGCAACAAAAGCATTTGGAAAGAGGGTGATCATCTTATTTGTGCACATATATTCCAGAACAGTCTTTGGAGTTGATCCTGCTGAAATGTACCTTGAAAGGGCTTTCAGTTCATCACCTAAATCACTTGAATCAATATCGCGCATGTCATCATGTATCAACATTGTCTCTAGTGCCCTGCATTGCTGGTGTAGGTCTTCTTTGGGTATAGTGAGGAGTTTTGAAATATCATACAACATCTCAAATATACCGCTGTGTTCCTTGAGCTGCATGAAACGTTTTTCAACTGATGGTATTGCACAATCTAGCAGCTGGTTAAAGAATTCAACTTTGAATTGTTGTTTGGGGTCTCTTATGGGATTATGCCGTGCCTCGTAATCGAAATATCTTCTTCTTCGGTGATTCTTGTATTCTTGAATGGGTGGGAAAATAGCTTCAGTGTGAAATTCCTCTGCCAACTTCTGTGCACTCTTCAGAATGTTTTGAAATCCCTCATCTGACTGGTAAGACTGTAGGTATGACTTTGCTTTGTCCAGTTGTTCCATTGCTCCAGATATATCAAGGTCAACACCTTGGAGTCTCTTGCTTACAACATTTATTTCAAACAGTATGTCATGCCACAACACTAAGCCACACAGAAGTTTGAAGTTATGTATGTTTCTAGTGATTCCATTTCCCTCTGCTACTGTTCTCCCATGAACAGTTCCTGTCATAGCATTATCCTCCATAATGGCAACTATGGCATCATCTATCTTCCCAATTCGGTGTTTGATAGGCTTTTATCGCCTCCACTCAACTTTCCCATCGTGTGGCACTCAGTGGTTTCAGTGTCAAAGAGGATGTTCCCAGATGTTGCTTCAAAATTTGCCATTGATGAGTTGATGCAGAGAAAAATACATAAATGCTTTGAATTACATTTAAAAATTCAGCAGCCTCACTAGAAGCTGATGCTCCATCACTGACCACCAATGAATGAGAACTGCATGGGACAAAAAAAGCTCGAGGGTTTAACTCTTGGATCTGTGTCTGCACTCCTGTGTTCTTTCCTCTCATGTTGGCACCATTATCGTAGCCCTGACCTCTCATGTCAGCTATCGCAATTCCCGTAACTTCCAACTTTTTAAGAAGCACATTTGTCATACCAGCTCCTGTAGTATCATCAATGTCCATAAATTCTAGAAAATGCTCTCTGTCAGTCACCATTGCAGGGACATTTTCACTAGGTTCTGTTGTTGTTACAAAATTCACCATTAAAGTCATTTGTTCCATATGGCTGATGTCAGGTGTGCAGTCAAGAATAACAGAGTAATATCTTGCTGACTTCAGATCTGCCACAATCTTCTGTTTGGCTTTTGTTGCCAATAACTGTATGATCTCATTTTGAATTGTTTTTCCAAGGTAGTGTTGTGTGTATATTTCTTGGGGGGGGGGGGGGGTGACTCTTCTTAGAGGCTCCTGGAATACAGCATCAAACTCAGCCATCAGCTCCACAATTTTAAGGAAGTTTCCATTGTTTGGCACATACAGCTGATCTTAAGTGCCACGCACTGCTAGGTTTTGGGTAGCAAGCATTCTCACAATGGCAATGAGCCTTTTCAGAACATTTTGCTAGTAAAGAGACTCTGATGCAATCTTCTCTTAATGCTGATCATCTATGGTGGCCTTTAACCTTAGTCTCATCTCAAGCTCTTTCCACCTATGGAATGCTCTCTGCTGATTTGCTGCCTTCTCATGGCATGCCAGATTTCTAGCCAGATTTTTCCGGTCCTTTGTTCCTGTAGAACCCAATGTGGTTGGAACATTAGATTGGAAGAGTTTGCAACAAAAACAGTATGCAGCATTCTGGGTTTTTGAATACATAAGCCATGGCCTCTCCACTTTGTCACCATTGGGGATTTCACGCCAGTAATGTGTTGGATGGAAACTTCTATTTTCATTGTCTTTGGGGAACATGATGTTTTTAACTTGCTGTGGCCCATGCAGTACAAGAAAGTCCCTCAGGCTACTGCTCAAGTGGGTCCACAGTCCTGGATCATCTAGACTTAAGGAACTAAACTCAGCAGCAGCTGTTTCTTGTGCCTCCACCGCACTCTTCTCTGATCTACACTTTTCTTCAGAAATGTGCATGGTTACATCCATTTGAGATGGAGATATGGATGCTGCAGTAGCTGCTAGGTCACCTGCACTCTGACTAACTGGAAGATCAGGCATCTCCTCACCATTCACATCCTCACTGGGCCAGAAGGCTCACTGTGAACATTTGTGTCTATGTATCTCAGGAGAGCTCCTTCCTGCTTAGATAGAAAAGCTTCCTTTGCTTGCTTTCTTTTTCTGAATGCTGCCCCAGAGGGGTGTTTTCTTCTTTCACTCATGACTGCTGTTCTGTGCCAGCTATAGTGGTTCTCAACACTCAATTGCAGGGGGCAAATAAGCAGGCAGGTAGCAGGGCCTGAGTGAGGGAAGATATCAGCATCTTAAGGGCCTAACTGGCTCCTACTACTTCAGTTAACTGCCTGTTCTCCTCAAGTGGGTTCAGGGAAGCAGCAGGAAACAGGAAGCTCCCTGAGAAGCTGGTGTTAATCAGTCCAGGCTCCTAGGGGTGCGAGGGAGGTACATAAGAGGCTCCTTCTCCTCTCTCTCCCTGCAGCTCCTGCTGCTTTCTGTTATTCCCTCTCACCTTTTCTCCTGCCTGCCTGTGAAATGCAAATTTGTGAAACGTTCCACATTGTTATGTCTCTTGTGCCTTCCTTCCTCTAGCACAGCACTCTGTGCATCTAGAGCAGAGAGAATACATTTGCACCAGCAGCAGACACAATTTTCTACACTCTGGGTCCTAGTGGCATGCCCCCCTGCCCCCCAGTCTGCCTCAGTTCGCCTCATGGTAAGGCCAGCCCTGTGCGCTTGTTTGTTGAGTGACAAAAGACAAATTACATTCCATTAGCCTGTTAATCTGGCACCTTGTCTGAATGGTATGAGATAGATTTGGATACCCTTACTCTGTAAAATAGCATTTTATTCTACAAAATCCCACTTACTTCACTGGAGTTTCTTGCAGACTGAGGTCCTTCTCAATGCTTTGGGTAAAACAATGTTGGCCCTATGTTAATTTAGAGGAAAACTTTCCCTGAAATTCAAAACTTTTCCAATGCCTGAGAATAAAGAGAACAGAAAATGTAACTTCCACAAATAGAAACAAATCTAAAACTTTAAAGTTCAGCAGAATTCTGCAGGATCTGGGATGTATAATTTCAAATAACTCAGATGTTGTGTTTTGTTTCTTTCTTTAGAGTTATTGGTGCAATGAGCAACTTCGAGGAGTTCCGAAAAGCTTTCAATTGCCCAGTAAATTCAACCATGAATAGAGGTTCAGAATCCTGTCGGCTATGGTAGATGGTCCTTTTAAATCCGGTGCCAAGAGAGGGTTTTTTTATATCTATATATATAAACTGCTGTTTCTGAACTCTAACCCACTGCTACAGCTTCAGAGCAACATTCAGCAATATAGAGAGGTTTTATTTTTTTAATGCATCTTCATCATCTGGCCGGGTGACCTGCACAGATCTAATCATTGTCTGTTTATGGTTTGGAAGCTTTAAAAATTGGACAAGAGAAAGGAGAGGATTCAGGAAAAAAATTGACACTCCATGATTGGATTGCTGTTGATGGATTGCTGCCGTTACTCATTTTACTTCCTGATTTATAGTTTAGCGAGAGCAAAATGGTAGAATCCAATTTTAATCTATTGCTTTGCAGGAGGGCTTAGCAAAATGTTCCCATACAAAATTCAGTCCTTCCAGATTTCTTTAGTTCATGAGAACTGCTACATAGCCAGCGCTGATCTCCTGTGCAATACAGCATTTTGATAACATGCGTTGTCATTGCACAGCATGCCATAAATGATTTTGCATGATGTTAAGACACTAGATCTTATATAAATTCAATTTAAGAAGTCAGATCAATGCCTGAGGTTGGAGTAGCTACTCATTGTTTCCATCCACATTGACTAAACACAAAGATTACTTGTCAAATCCTGGGCGTTCTTCATGAGTGCCTTAATACAGATGCTCCCCGACTTACGCAAGTGTTCCATTCTGGAATGCATTGCATAACTCGAATTTTGCGTTAGTTGGGAACGTATACCTGACAGTTAACACCCCCGCCCCCCAAACCTGTTTGTAGCTTCTGGAACTTTTTCTGTAAGTCGGGTTTGCGTAACCTGGAGGGCGTCTGTAGCACTGTATGGCGAAAATCTATGAGTAGAAATGAGGCTAGGTCAGGGAATCCCTGTCATTGGGAAACACTAGAATAACTGCATTATTATGTGTAGTCTTGATTCCTGTTCCTAACAGGCACACATTTACACACATGGGGTGTATTTCACTCTTGTATACAGGGCCTGAACAAGGATGCTGCACCATTCACATCTCATGAAAGCCCCAAGCACTACCTAAGTCCTACTTGAGCCCCATGGGCTAGGGTTTAAAGAGATGTATGTGGTGCACATGTAACACCGAGAGACCCCGGTCGTTGGCGGGCGGGATCGAACGTGGGGCCTCTGAAGCTTAGTGCAGGAGTCTCTACCACATGAGGTAACAGCCATATAGCACTTAGCTAAGGCTGTAGCAGACTCGTTAATCTCTCTCTAAGTGGTCTCAGTGCCACTAGATGGGACAGAACACTACACCCAGAAGGTGTGTGGGTTACACACAGACTTGTGCTCAGTACCAGCGATAGGCATAAGTGGACTAAGCAATTGCTCAGGGCTTCAAGCAGCTCAAGAGGGCCCCCTATTCACTTTAGTAGTATGTGTGGTGTGTGTGTGTTTGTGTGAGGGGCAAAATATTTCTGCTTAGGGCCCCCAACGGGCTATCACTGCTTCTGCTTGTACTGGCCCTCTGCACAGGGGTGAAATCCACCTGTATCCATTAGGAAAGGGGGAGATGTGACTCAAGAACTTAGCATCTACAATGTTTGGCCTGTTTGCCTCAAAGAGATATTCAGATGCAGTCAACTTTCCAGATGCGGTATGTAATCAGGCAATTAAGTTCTTCATCTGATTTCCACTGATGTTCATAAAAGCATGTTTTCTATTGTGTAAGCTATATTATGTAGTAGTTAGGAAAGAAAAGCAAACAAAAATAACCTCTTGCCCAAGGAAATATATAGAGGTGGGTTTTAGGTATACTGTACAGGGCTTACTTTCACATTGATAGAAGTTTTACTGTAGTAGTTTAAAAAAAAATCTTCCCCTTTAAATGGTTTGGCTTTTTAAAAAATATTATCAGTATAAAAACAAGGAGTAGAGGTTACTGAGTAAGGCTGATTTAAATTTTTCCAGCAAAACTGGCTTTAGTCAAAAATCCAATTTTCTATTGAATAAAATTTTTCATTACAGTTGTCTTGTTTTCTGTGTCTCTTATGAAGGGAGGTGATACACTGGGGAAATGTAGTCTGCTCACGAAGCCCAGCCTATAGAGGAGAATGGGGGGCATGAGGGACCTGAACTACATCTCCCATGTGGCACTGCAACAGCATTTCTGAATCAAAATAATTTTTTTGAATAAAATATTTCACTAAAAAGTCAATTTTCTTCAGGAAGAAAAAAACATTTGCCAACTACCTCTGAGTTCCGTGCCACTGAAGTGTACAGTAGTAATTTTTTTCCTGAAGTTATTTGCCAAAGATGTCATTAAGATGGCCAGTATTTCTTATAGGGCCTTTAATTGCAGAAACCAGGACTCTTTGTTTGAGTAAGTCCTATTGAATTACATGGAACTACATGCATGATAGAGTTGCTGTTAAGTTACTGGTTTTAGTAAATTGACTATTGAATACATTCATGCTCAGGACATGAATATTGACATTATTTAGGTTCACTTTGAATAAGCAGCTTAAAGTTCAGGGGTGAAATCTTGGCCCCATTGAAATCGGTAGGAGTTTTTACACTTACATAAATGGGACCAGGCTTATCTCTAGAGTATGCAAAAACAGTTTTGCAACAGTCGGTTTTCTTTGCTGCTAGGGAGTCTGGTAAATTTCTTTTGTTTGCCTAATGCTCACAGGAAAGCAGAACAAAATAATTAAACGCATTCTTAGACATATGTTAACCAAAGATAATTAAAATCATAATAATGCCTCATGAAGTCTCTTCTCACTACCACTATCTCAGTAGTCCCTTTTATAGCTCTGATCTGCTTTCCTATTGTGCCTGTGTATCACCAGTGTCTTGCTATAACAAGTGTAATATTGTCAGTCCACCAACTATGTCTATCTTGCCAAATGACTTTATCAAAAACATTTAGTTCCTGCAGCTTCTAAATTGCACTTCTGGGTAAGTTTTTGGAGAATATTGAAAAAATCAGTGTATTTCTCCTACCAACAGATGATGTTATACTTTCCAGTGCTGGGAAGGTTGGAAAAGGTCCCATTAGTGTTCTTTTCACTTTAAATGAATATCATTGTTAATATGTTTGTTCAGCCAATGTTCAAATGTTAGGCTCCAGGTCAGGATAAATGGAAAAATATTGCCATGTACAATGCACATGCAGAATGTTTTGTAATGTGTGAATTTGAAGAGATTTTCTTTTGTTCCATGAAAAACAAAAACAAACATTTTTTTGCTAGTGCACATTTGGGCTCTGATCTTTGAAAAGAATTAGTCCCTGATCTTGCAAAGACTTGTGCACACTCAAATTTTACACACTATGAGTAGTTCTATTGATCTCACTGGGATTACTCAGTGTGCAAAGTGATGTATGTGCATAAGCCTTTGCAGGAGCAGGGTCTTACGTGCACGAGTAGCATCACACATGAGTAGTCCCAGTGAAGACACAGTTGTACTAATCACCCATGTAAAGTTACTCCGGTGTATAAGTGATTGCACTCTGAGCTGGAGTAGAGAAAGGTTGGTTAGTTTAAACCCAGCACCTATACAAATACCATCTTTCACCTTGTGTACGTGAACTTTTACATTCTAAAATTAGGAATAAAATGTATATGCTAAATATCTGATTTATAAACTATTTAGAAAGTTATGTATAATTTTTCATGAAGTATTGTTCAACTGGTCACACACATCAAGGGTATATTATATATTACATTACTGTGAAATATATAATTATCTCAAAAGAAATAAATGACTCAAGGGCAGAGCCACTGACTTAAAAAGCCTTTTCTGATTATGTTTTTTCATTTCGCTGGTCAGTCTATTGTATTCCCTGTTTTAAGTGCAATCAATCAATAAAAAAGCCATATTGATTAAGAATTTTCCTGTGTGCTTTATGGCAAAAGGTGTTTAGGATCTGGCTGTTTTCAATGATAAAATGTCATATTTGTAATATCTAATATTTGTAAAATGTAATAAGGAACATACGTGGCTCTATGGCTATGTGGTACCCAGATTTCAAGGCTACTGTTTCTTAGTTTTATTATGGTGGTGCTCAGAGGCTCCAATCAGGATCATCCTCCCATTGTGCTCGGTGCTAACTCACATGTAGTAGGACAGTCTCTGCCTGAATCTTAGTCTAAGGTTCCAGTCCTGCAGACACACATGTGCACTGCCATACAGCTTTATATGCCTATGTAGTGCTACCAAGTTCACAGCACTAGCCATGTGCATCAATATTTACAGGATCAGGGCCTAGTTTAAAACAAGATGCAACAACTCAGTATTTAAAAAAAAAAAGTGACTAACTCAGACTAACTCACTGTGTCCCTCCCCACTTCAACAGAACTTTTCCAAAATGTTTTTAATATGATCATTCATGACCCATACTCAGATTATTCCTTTTTCTATTGTTTGATCTAGATCCCATCTAAGTCTACTTTGCAGTCAAAAGAGAATAGTTAAATTGCAATAAAAATATAATGTATGTTTGGAAACAGATTGCTGAGTATAGTCTGTGAGCTTGTGGTGAGCAGGTCACCTTTCAATGGATCTCTGCACACACACCAGGATGTGCACCACCAGATATTGATATAGAATTAGGGCCTTACAGTTGACAAACTACCTGATTTGCTGAGCTTCCAAGAGCTAGGAACATCCCTCCCGGTGCAAAACTCTGATTAAAAATGCCTTAAGCAATCCACTGCTTATCTGATATGATAGGAGCCTGCTTCAGTAAATAGGTAATTTTATCACATTTTAAATTTGATATATATAGATATATATTAAAAAAAAAACCAGAATGAGAGATTCCCAAGTGATTCTGCCAACACAGCACCATGTTTTATTAACTGTATCAAAGCTGGCAGTTGAAAAGAATCTAGGTAATCTGTTACAGTAATCTGATCACAGAAACAGTTATGGTATAATATTAATCATCCATAAGCAGTGCCAGCAGGAAGACCATTATTTGGATTTTTTTATTAGAATGTATATTTTTATATAGCAATTGGTTTGAGATTAATGAAGACAGGCTTCAGAAAACATGATGTGGAAATTCAGCAGGTCCCTAGCTGCTTTTTGAACTGATATTTTGGACAGGCAGAGAGTAAAAAAAAGTCAGCCCTGTATACATAAGAAAGGAAAAGTTTCAAAAGTGTTTTTAAGGCATATTTTTACCCCAAATTTTAGGTTAGTAACCAGCCTCCTTCTATATGAAATGACGATGATGGTTAATATTGGGTGGTCTATGATCCCCGTTGGTCCAGTAAGCAGCAGAGGCTTAAATGTAGAAGCATATAATATATCCTGTCACTTGGAAGCTCTGAAAGTGCTCAAAGTAAGTGCTGAATAAAACATTTTTTTTCTTAAATGTGGAAGACAAATCAATTTACACCAGAGATTTTTTTTTAAATGTTCTGTTAGACTATAATGTTGCCATTTTTTGGCCCAGGTGGTTAGCCAATATTGGCACCTGGCCAGGTTAGAAGGCGAACCAAGTCAGGTATTTTTTTCGTGCAATCCTGTTTATTTACAAGGAATGCACACAAAGTCTTGTTTCCATGAACACAGTAAGAACAAACAGGGAGTAGGTTCCTTGTTTACAATTTCCAAGTCTGCGTTTCCAACAAGTCCTGTGCTCCAAGGAGTTTTTTCTCTGCTCCCCCACAGGACATGCTCTCCACCACTTCTTTCCCTGTCTGCTGGTTTTCTGGTTGTGCTCTCGCTCTCTCTTACAAATACTGGGACATGCATGCAACCAATCAATCCCCCAGCCCTTGCCTTGGCAGTCAGTCCACATGGAAGTCCTTCAGTCCACATTGCCAGCATCTCAGACCCTGGCATCCTGTCCATGCTATCGATGGTGGCTTCTATTTTTTCATCTATCACCCTGTAAAAGGGCATTTAATCCTTCCTTCCATGTTGCCTGAATGCAGGGTGCTTAATATGCCTATCAACTTTAACCATATTTGTCATTCATGATAGCCATTAAAAGCTTCCTGCATATAAATACTGTCATTAATTTCCCACATCAAAACCAAAGACATAAGAGTAACAGACAGTTTATTGCCCACATTCCAGATTGCTGCACAAAAATTAACCGAACTGTGGCACTCAGTAAGACTTGTAATGTACATAGTTTGCTGTTAGGGAGTCTGGTAAATTTAAACTAAATAGCATCAGAGACAATATTGGAAACTATATAATTTAAATTAAATCCTTCACTTCCCTCAGGCGTGTCCTAGCATAACTCATTTATGATGATATAATTGAAACCTCTGCTCCTTATGAAAAAAGTTTATATTGTAGATGACTATAGTATTGACTATTTTGCTTGACTTGAGGTTTTGAAACTGAATATTTGAGCACACAAAGTCACTGGGTGAAGAATTCCTCCAAAGCTGAGAAGCACTCCCATCTGAACATTTAGAATTCGGTATGGATATTAATATGGGAGCATGATACAACAACAGTTTAGTAAGATTAGCACATGATGGAGTGATACATTACTAGAATGTGTAGGCAATGTTCAGTTAGAATACAAGAGATAGCCATTGATGTGTCACAGGAACAATCTTACAGCCTTAACTACCATTTGAAGTTACTACCATAACAATGGCTACATACCGCAAGCTGATGCATGCATGACTGAGATTAGAATGAGTTGCTTAGACTATGGGTGGAAATTTTAAAGGTACTTAGTGGAGTTAGGTGTTCAACTTCTACTTGTAATAGGATTCAGGGACCCCACCTCCTTAGATGCTTGTGAAAATCCTATCCTATCTCTACAGTATGGGTGGGATTTTCAAAAGGGCTCAGCACTGACCTAGCTTTGCTCCCACAGAATTAAGTGGGAGGTTTATCACTCTTTGAGGATAGCAATGTTAGCCACCCTAGGCGTTCCCTTACAAATACCTGGGCATGAATCCATCAGGGATATTCCAACTGATCCAGAATGATGCAAAAAGTCTCCTCAGCAACACTGGCTACTGCAAGAACATCATCCCATCCTCCCCTCTCTGCACAGGCTTCCCATAAAATACTGAGTCAAGTTAAAGGTCTTCATCTTCGAGACACTCAATGGCCTGGGCCCAGCATAGTTGAAAGATTGCCTAAAGCTCTGGGATAAAGAAAATGGTCAAAATGGAGACACTTACAATTGTTGATTTCATACCTTTAATGCTATTTTAGAGCCTAATTTATAGCCTCTCCTGTACATTGGGAAGGGAGTTAGGTGCTCCGTACAATAACTTCCAGCAGGCAAGGTGTAGCAGGATCCATAGAACTGCTATGTTCTCTCCACCTCCTCCCACACACAGATGATGACAAGGGGCACTAGAGAATGATGGGGAAGTGGACTTGACTCCACTCCCTGCAACTCATGCAGTGGTTCAGCTGTGCTAGTGCACTGCTGTAGCCATGTTAGTCCCAGGATATTAGACAGACAAGCTGAGTGAGGTAATATCTTTTATTGGACCAACTTCTGTTGGCACGAGAGCAGCTTTTGAGTGCTGTGTGGCTTGTCTCTCTCACCAACAGAAGTTGGGGCAATAAAATATATTACCTCCAGTGCATTGCAGCATATACAAGGCAACAGGTATAGACCCAGCACGGTTCCGGTCCCTCCCTGGAGCATGGGGAAGACTTCTGGGTAGCTCTAGAGTCATGCTGCACCACTTTGTCCCTTAGTCTGGACTAGCTGGTCTGGGCCTTAATAACTATTTTAACTATTCAACATTTAATAGAGGGAAAAGATGGCATTTTCTTTTAGTTCAGCAAGGCTTTATTTTCTTACTGGTTTTGTTTTCAGTTCAGCAGCAGCCAGCAGTTTAGAAATGCAAGCACAATCATCTTTGCAAGAACAACATGTGTTGAGGCAATCAGTGTGTCTTTATCCATGCACTTATTCGGCTTTGGTTTAATAAATCTAGTAATAGGCTTCCAGAGGGAACAACGGGAAAAGAATAATTTAAAACAAAGCAGTTGAAAAGACAATGCACACACACATTGGAAAAGAGACATTCCAGTGTAGGTTTCGAGGTCTGTGCAGCTGTTTAATTCTTTACAGGATTTTAATCAACCTGATTACACTAGGAAACAAAGGAATTTTATAACAGAGCAGCAACAATCGGGCAAAAGAGAAAAAAAAATCAATGGGTGTTTTCCTGACTTAAATGCCTTTGCTTTATTTTTTTCCCCTTTCATTTTGATTTTACAAATGAGAACATCATATTAATTCATTTTAATTAAAAACCAACTATGCAGCCCTCCAGATAGAGAAGCAATTTTATTCTTTGCCCAGTATATCATTTAATCAAAGATTTCCTAAATGCTTTCAGGATTATCACTGCTGCACCATTCTGATTACCCTTGGTATAATGGCTTTCCCAGCTGCCTTGAAAAAACTGTAATTGGACATGAGCCCATCCTTTCAAGGGGGATTAGCAGCTGTGCTGCAGATACTTGTCCTTAAACTTTCAGGGCCTTATTCTCCATGCCTTGCACACTCATAGCATTTTACACTGACGTTCTGAGTTTGGGTAAGTGGCTGCTACACAAGGTGCAAGGCAGGGGAGAATGAGATCTCTTTCTCATTCAGAAAAGAACTGTGTGTGAATTGCTGCAAAGTCCTACCAGTTATGCTACCATGTAAAATTTTGCTCCATCTTACTAGAAGATGAACTCCATTAAGCACATGGGTGGTCAGGCTCCTGAGAATTGTTTTATTTACCTCAAGCACCTCTACATTATTGCAAATTAAACTGGAAACGAACAGTTCTGCTATTCAGTAGTAACAAACTCTTTTTTTATCAAGTATCAGAGGGGTAGCCGTGTTAGTCTGAATCTGTAAAAAGCAACAGAAGGTCCTGTGGCACCTTTAAGACATCTGAAGAAGTGAGGTTCTTACCCACGAAAGCTTATGCTCCCAATACTTCTGTTAGTCTTAAAGGTGCCACAGGACCCTCTGTTGCTTTTTACAAACTCTTTTTTACATTTTGAGTGTGAACACCTGTGGTCTTCTAAACAAACAGGCCTGTCCTTTTGCACCAAAAGGTCCAAGTGCAAAGGGTAACAGAAACTGCTTAAAAGATTTTAAACTACATTTGCTTTATTTTTTAAAATGGCCCCAGGGAATGACAGGAAGAAGCAGTGCTGGTAATGGATCTAATTGGATGTCTGTCTAAAAACTATTCTTTGGTTCAATTACCAGATGTCATCTTGATTCAGGAATTACTGTGTGGCATTCTTTTGCCTGTGTTATCCAGGAGAACAGTCTTGATAAGGCCAGAATGGACTCAGGCTCATAACAGTAGTTTCTATTATTCTCTCTCATTCCTTATGGAGAATAATTTCAATTATAAAATTGTAAGCACCTGAAAAAAAGCACATTATTATACAGGATTAAGCAAGCACCTAAATGAATTAGGTGCTTAAGTCCCCTTTAAAGCCAATGAGATTTAGGCACTTCCCTCCACTTTTTTACTTTCTTGTCAGTACCATTTTAAATGGAGTGACATAAGTTTTAAAAAAATCCACAGAATTTCCTTGCAGCAGTGGCTGAAGTTTACATCTGTTCAGAGGACCTGGGCAAAGCCTACACCCTACTTAAGGCCATGTGAAGCCATCTGGGTAGATGGAATTTAACAGGTGAATAGGCCTTATGCAGCCTAAATTTCACCCAGTGTAAGTTAGACTCAGTGCTACGTTGTTCAGAAGAAAGGAGAACTGATTCAGATTGTCATTATTTATTTAATACAT
The DNA here is from genome assembly GCF_013100865.1 of Trachemys scripta elegans. Lineage (NCBI taxonomy): Eukaryota > Metazoa > Chordata > Testudines > Emydidae > Trachemys > Trachemys scripta. The sequence continues at coordinate 207,972,916 of NC_048298.1, read as the reverse complement.
TGTACCTTTACTTACTGTCTTATCCAATGGCAACTTACTGTTGTAGTCAATAGATCATATTTATTAAAGCAGGGGTCCCCAATGCGGTGCCTGTGGGTGCCAGGGCGCCCGTCAGGGCATCCATGTGCACCCGCCTTCTGGCCGCCAGACAAGCAGCGGCCAAAATGCCGCCAAGAAGCGGCAACGTCAAGAAGCGCTACCGCCGAAATGCTGCTTCACGGTGGCATTTCGGCAGCTGCTTCTCCAGCGGCCATGGTCCTCAGCAGCTAGTCGTCCGGCGCCCGCCCCATGGAAAAGGTTGGGGACCACTGTATTAAAGTATACAGAGCCCACAAACTGTCCCACCCTATATTAAAAGGCACTTGCCAGTGAACCAGAAACAAACTAATGTTTGCCCTGTGTGAACAGGAAAGGCTTTGCAATATGATGCAAACTTCAAATTCAGGATTCATAGGCCATAAATGAGAGCTAGTTCCAAAGAGGGGAGGTGATGTGTCTAGCAAGAGGGAATGAAAGTTTCCAAATTCTTTTCATTTTAAAATATACCATTTCAAATTAAAAGAGACATTCAGTCAGGTCACATTTTTATTTTACCTAATTAAATATTTTATTGTATTTCTTACTAAATGAGAGGAAGGAAGGATGATGAAGGCACTTAATGGGATTTAGGTGGGTTCAGATCCTGACTATGCCACAGAATTTCTATATGACTTTGGGCAAGTCTTTGAATATGTGCCTCAGTTTCTCCCTTTATAAGGAGGAGAATATTTCCTTTCATCTTTTGTATTTAGACTGTAAACTCTTTGGGACTCTTATGTGTTTGCTCAGCATTAAGCAATAGTGGTAAAGGTCTCTGAGCTACAGTAACAACAAAAATATAAATAGATATGTGGAAGCAGTTTAGAATTTTTTAAATAAAAAGCTAAGTCATATGTCTGCAGTTTTTTGCCTTATAATAGTACTAGTTTTTTAATTAAAAAATGTGTTCAGAAAGTTCTTAATCTTTCATTGTTCTGAAATCAGGTAGAGGTATAAGCCTTGTTTTCCCCCTAATTTCTCTTTGCACCTAGACTCATCTACAGAGTGTTGGGGAGTAGTTTTCTGGAGAACATCGGCGCTCCAACCCCTAGATTTGAGCTCAAACATGGATTTTTCAGGCTGTCTTTCATCTTTCAAAGCTTGAATGCTTCGTACTTGACAGAAATGACAATGCTTTCCATCATCTGAATTCAACTCAGCCCATTCTGGGCAGCTTTATTAATTATGTGCTTATCTTAATACCCCAGAAAATAAGTTATCCAAATGAAAATAGTGCGCTGGTGGAATGCTGAAGTACAGTAACCATCCATTCCATTTACTGGTAATTAATGTGCATCATGTGATGAAAAATAGAGGCAGCGTTTGAAAAAGAATTTCAGATGCACAGTAGCAGGACATAAGAACTGCCATACTGGGTCAGACCAATGGTCCATCTAGCCCAGTATCCTGTCTTCTGACAGTGGCCAGTGCCAGATGCTTCAAAGCAGTGGTGCTTAACTTTATTACACAGGAGGGCCACACATACCTAAGCACAACCTTGTGTGGGACAAACAGATTCTACATATTTTAATAAGATTTTAAGTCACCTCTATTGATTTATATTTTAAGTTCAGCTTGTTTTGTATATATTTAGATAGAAACAAACTATGTACAATATTGTCTATTTACACAGTGTAAACTAAAATGATGTAAACATGATGACAAAATGCAAATGAATGGGCTGTTAGTTTATTGTGTTGAAGCAGACATAGGGCCTTATGAAATGCTCTGGTGGGTGTATGGTCCGAGGGCCGTAGGTTAGGTATCCCTGCTTCAAAGGGAATGAACAGAACTGGGCAACCATCAAGTGATCCATCCTTTGTTGCCCAGTCCCAGCATCTGGAAGTCAGAGGCTTAGGGACACCCAGAGCATGAGGTTGCATTCCTGACCATCTTAGCTAAAAGCCATTGATGGAACTATCCTCCATGGACTTCTCTAATTCTTTTTGAACCCAGTTATACTTTTGGCCTTCACAAAGTCCCGATTCACAGGTTGACTGTGCATTGTGTGAAGTAGTACTTCCTTTCATTTGTTTTAAATCTGCTATCTATGAATATCATTGGGTGACCCCTGGGTTTTATGTTCTCTCCACACCATTCATAATTTATTATACAAAATATAGTATTTCTCTCTCTCCAACTTCTCCCATAAGATGAATTTTCGTAAAGCTGTTTTCTTCTGGGATTTGAAATGGTCCACAGAAGGACAACAGCTGGAACCGAAGTCTTTTCATCTGAACTTCATTTCCAAGTCCTGAAATAGTTAGACACGGTTGGCTGATTCTCCTCTGTGAATTGCTCCAGTCAGTTCTCTCTCTTCATCCCACAAACTCATGATGTGATTGATTTAACTAATTTGTTGGGACATAAGATAAAATGGAATAACCAGAATAGTGTGTCTGCTCGTGTGAAAGTGAGACCTTGTCCATCTTAGGCGAGAACTTCTTCAGCACCCCTTTGTTGTCAGTTTAGTTGCACTAGTACTGGCCGCAGTTTAGCTGTAAATAGAGACAACAAATTGGGGTCAGCCTATAGACAAGATAAGGCTTGAGAGATGTAGGGAAAGGAAGAGGAAAAAATGGCATGAATGGTTTATAACTGTATTAGCACTTGTACACAGGATACTTTAACTTTTAGCTTTTGCTAATTCCATACAGGGATAGGGGTGATTGGACAAATTATATTTTCTTAGATCTGTACTTCAAGGCTGCTATGTATATCTCCATGGTAGGCTGAGCCAAAAGGCTGAATCTGATCACCCCTGAACTTTGCCGAAGTTCAGATCCAGGGCCAACATGGTGACTGGGACCATATCTAGAAGAAAGCCCAGGTAACTGTTTCAGACACGCACATGTGATTCTAGGCACTGCCCATCTTGAATAGAGGCAGGTGAATAACTTTTAAAGAACAATTTATTCAGTGACACTAGTTCTCTAGAACTGTCTGGAAACAGACTTTTGAAAAATATGATTGCTGTTAGCAATTGACTGTTTTTGCCTATATCTTTGAGTATTAAATATTGACAGTTGGTCACCTGGGTCATGTCACTGTTTATGTTTTCTGGTTTGATTATCTAGTTACCGTGGCTGCTTCTCCCACAGTGAGTTCTGTTTAATCACAAATTGAAGTTCATTCTGTTTATTAGTCACTAATGTATCTCAATAGGCTCCCAGCTCTGTTTTCTATAAGCATCATTTTTGTTGGCTACTTTTTGGAGTAAATAGATTTGTTTCAACATAAGAGATGTTATTTCATTGTCATACTCAGGTGATGTAGCCATTCCATTTTTACATATCTAACGGTTACAAATAATAATGACACGATTTGAAGATTTTCATTAATGAAGTTATTGTTTCCAAAACATATCAAAGATTCGTCCTGAATGATGTTCTCACATGCCTCTCCTAGATAGTTGTAGCATTATAAAAACCCACCAGTGGATTTCTGTCCTTGTTGACATCCTGTGATCCTGTCCCAACCATGCTGTTAGTTGTTTTGCTAATGGCCTATACAGTAACCTACTGTACCATAACTTACATCAGCTATAAATCAGTGCACCTCAACACCAGACAATCTGCCATTGTTCATGAACGAGCTAAGCCATAAATCGTAACCAATTACACGTAACTGCCCCAGCCCACCATCGCTTTCTTTTTTGCCAGTTCTCATACTTTTAAAAAAACAGAACAGGATACTACAGTGAGTCCACTGTGATTTCAGATGTCTTTTTATAGGTATTGTAGAAGGAATGTGCAGTATCTAACAAAGGTCAGCTGAACAGTTATTTGAATGGCAGAATAAAGTAATTACACCGATACCATCTTGACAAAAGACGACAAAATTAGTTTATTTGCCTTTCAAGTGTTGGTCAGGTTTTCAACTACACCCGGGGCCTAATAATAGAAAAGAAAGAAGTGTAGCCCTACAAGGAAAGAGAACAAGCTAGACTTTTGTCCTTCATTTTGACCAAGAGTGGTAATCTTCAGAAGTAGTGCAGTGGTTTCCCAGTCTTCTGCAGAGCAGATGCTCACAGGCAGCCAACCAACTCTTTTTAAACAATGTTCTTTATTTTCAGTGTCGCAAAAACAAACCTCCATGACAAAGACCCATGGCAGAGTCACTGACTGCTTGCTGCAGGGCCCAGTACCCAGTACTATCTCTCAGACATAAAAAATCATAACCTCTTTCTAAACTTTGAACTCCCCCACAGCAAGATTTATTTATTTGGTAGACTATGAATTTAGAGAACATCCTTTGCCCAGTTTTCCAGTGATTTCCACTCTGATAACCTTGCATTCTTCATTTATATCTGATATCGACAGACACTGGGGCTGAGGATGGTTGAACAGTTTCAATAAAGTTAGAAAGCTGGAGTGGGGGGGGGAATATGAAAATGAGTTTGGTCTCATTTTTGTCCCTAGTGGATATTTTTTTCCATATTACAAAAACCAGACTAGAGCTGGTTAGAAAATGGGTTTTTCTCATTGTGGAAATTGAGGTTTCAGGCAGTAGAAGTAACAGGTATTCAAATCCTAACTAAAGTGAATTGCCAAGCTCTGCAGTGAGCAGAGCTCACTGCCGTCTGTAGTCAGCCATATGCTCATGTTCATAACCATTAAATTCTCTCACTTGTATGATGACCCATTACTTGCCAATTCTTAGCAATAGATTCCTCCTGAACCTTCCTCAATTGGTGTTGATTGCTGAATGCATTATGACTGGTAATGCAGATGGGACAGAACTGTCTTCAATGCTGTTAAAGGAGGAATAGCACGCATGTGGTGGAACATTAGCCCAGATTCACAAAAGCATTTAGGCTCCATTGATTGGGCTGTTGCCTCTATGATGCTTTCTGTAATAGTGATGAATCCCCCTCCCCCCCAACTCTGTCATTTCCTAAGTTTGTACCGAAACTCACACAATGGGTCCCTGATGTGGTTGACCTCAAGTGGCGATTACAATATATGTGTTAAATAATCAAAAATAGCAGCCAAGCTGTTTTCCACACCACTGAAGGGAGATCAGGGGAAAAGTGTTACTGAAAAACCCTTGCCAACAACAGGTGACTTTCTAGTGTGACGGGCATTTGGTCAATTGAGAGAGAATTCAGTGCTCATGAAAGCGAGACTATCCTTAGCCTGAGCTAAAAATAGGGATCATTCTCAAAGCTCTGTCAATCAGCCATAGCTCTGATTTGAACACAGATGCGGTCCTGTCATTTGCCTTTCTGAAACAGAAATAAAACAGGCCACATTGTGTCATTTGAGTAAATACCCATTAGCATATTGGGCTGAGACCTACAGACCCACTGATGCCTTACGGTAAATTTGATGAACAGTCTACCTAAGAAAAATTCCACTAAACATTTTCTGTAGTGATTTTTCTCTTTTGCTTCCCCCCCCCCCCCCCCAATCCACATGAATGACAACTGGATTGTTGTTTCTGAGGAGTTAATCTGTTCCTCAGGATTATTTCCCATCTAAAGTCACAACCTATGTGTGTGATATCACAATTAGTTGCTGTGGATATTATGGCACAAACATAGGAAGTGGACTTTGGGTGGTGAATTGGAGAAACAATGGATGAACGTTAATAAGGATCTTATATTTATGTAAGTCATTTAAAAATAAGTGAACAAGCTCCTTTTGTCATCCAAAGAGTTAGAGCCAGACATTCTGTAGCATAAACTAACTATCACAAGTCGGAGGATGAAGCAGTGCCAGTAAGCTTTGCTTCTTTTGCAAAGATGCTGTGGGGGCACCAAAGTGCTGGGTTCAGCAAGAGCTGATGTAACCCTTCTGCCAGGCAGAGCCAGCAGCAACCAGGACCGGGTTCAATATCTAGGGGTTCCTTTCCATTGATACAACATCCTCTTGAGCCCCCACCCAGTAACCTGGGAAAATTACACACCACTCCTGGGCACCTCTGAGAGGCAACACTTTCCCCACTTGCAAGCACAGAGTCTGAGTGTGGAAAAGAACCTTTTTAGTAAAAGGAGGAAATTAATTCAGCGTTAATTTGGAAAAACACCTCAAACAGGGTTCATAAACATAAACTATGAGCAAAAGACCCACCCCCAAGTAAGTTGGGCAGTGTCCTTTTCCCCTCAGGTTCTTAAGTCCAGCAACCCCAAAATCCTTTTAACATGCTCATCCCTTCTCTGCTCCCCACTCACAGTTGCTGTCCTTGGTCAGTGCAGACCCAGAGTTCAGAGGTGCATCTGCAGAGTTCACTTCCCATCCTGGGTGGAGGTAAGGAGGCACTTTATGCACTCCGCTGCTTGGGCACTCGCCCACCGCCCCTTTCTGCCAACTGCCCTGCTGGCCGCTTGTTCACCAGCTGACTGTCAGTCACCCTCTGCTGCCACTTGCCCATCTGCTATTACCTCTGAACATCAGTCTCTTAGTGATTTTCAGCTCTTTGCAGGCTGGGCAGAAACACTGCCCCATCTCAAGTGATTTTAGTTCTCAGTGACTGAGCATTTAAAATAACAAAAGACGTTCCTAATGAAGCCTATTTAGCTCTTTCTTTGAACAGTGTGGAGGAACAAGTTAATCCAGTCTAGGGAGGACCCTTGGAGAGGGTTCACAACCTCCTGGCTGGGATATCTATGCCCACCCCTCTTACTGTTCACAGGCCTCTGGCATTCGAGTCCCTGGCTTAATGAGGTCCTTTCAGCTGAGGGTGACCTCTTCATTTGGGACAGGTTAAGCACAGTTCTGCTCCCCTTTATTCACAATAATGCCAATATTGGTAACAGCATTTCACTAACACTGCATTCAGTACTGAGGTGATTTGTAATCAAACACCAGCCAAAGTTGATCACTTTGAGCAGCACACCACTCGATCTGCTGAATATCTAAGCAGAGTAGGTGTGTTCATTTAAAAACAGTTTGCTCTTGAAATCTCTCCCCCGCCCAGCTAGCTGTCAGGGAAGAATTCAGTAGACCCTGCCTACACTGAGAGGTCTCAGAAATGTGTGGGTGTATTTTCCACATCCCAGTACTATCCTGGGGCCCAGTCCTGAAGTCCTTACTCAGTGTGAGTTTTGGTTGAATGAAGACATGGAATTTAAGACTTGTGTCTCATATGGGCACAGAAACCCACCCATTCCTGAGTCCCTGAAAAAAGCTACAGCAAGATTCAGAGAGGCAGGTAATTGCACTTCCCTGCCTCACAGGGTTATTGAGAGGATAATGACATTAAAGATTGTGCGGTGCTCCGATACTATGGTGACAGGGGGCCAGATGAGTACCTTAGATAGAAAGATTTTTAGCCCATGTACAAGAAAGCTATCTGCAACTCCAGTTTCCTATACATGCTGTGATTGCATAAGAAGAATATCAGAATTAAGTGTCCTATATAGAGTGTGTTTTTTATGTACTTTCTGTAACTTCTGGATTAAGCTTGGAGTTCGACAAAAATAATTTCTGACTCAAGTCCTTGCTTCCTCTAATGCATTGGGCTATTTCTAAATTTGTGACAGCGATCTGTTGATTGTGTGAATGTAACCCCTCATGATAGCTGGCAGAATGATAAATTTTGTCTTGAAATGGAAGTGTAATATTTTGGCAGGGGGAGATCAAGATTTCGTTCTAGATGACTTAATGGTGTCATTGTTAGAACTACTGCTCTTGAGGCAGAGTATCTATAGTTAAAATTGACATTTCCCTTTCTAATAATATTAAATTGTGCACAGTAAGATCCATCTTCTACGGGTGTCAAAGTGTCACTTTTAGGACCATCTAGATTTTTAAAAGCGATGTGTAAACTATGACAGTCACTAAGCCTACATAAAATCCAAGAGGTCTCACAAGCTCCATTACTCTTTAACTATGAAAAAGAAAGACCTTTTGAGGATGAAGAAAATATTTATTTTTTCAGTCTAAGCAAACTCTAGTTGGGATTAGAAAGACAAAGTTAGTTAGGATGTTTCTTTAATAGAGAAAAGTAGTAACTGGATGTGGATTCGTTAATAGGGAATGCTGATTGTTCCCATGATAAATACAAAGATGTAACATGAACAAGCAGACCCTCTAGGATCGTTTGCTACAGCACTATTTTTTTAATAAAGATAATGAAAAGATAATGAAATCCACCACATTTCACCTTAGCTTTAGCCTCAGAAATGTTCTATAGGAAACACTCCTAAATGCTGTTTCCAAGTAGTGATGTGATTTACATAAGGTAAGGAAAACACAATGGCATACCTAGCTCAGCAATACAGAAAGCTCTTCAGATGAGTTTGGGTTATATATACTTATTTCAGCTAGCAGGCTATATTATTGTAACACACTGCAGGGGATCCCTAAAGCTGTGAGCCACTGTGTTACCTCAGCAAGAGAGTGTTTTGCTGCAGATTAGACTGTGAGCTCCCTGTCATCCTAACCTGCAAACTCCTCAAAGCTCTAACAGCCCAAACCTCACCAAATTCCATCCCACAAGTTCCTCAGAGATGTTTCTCTGCACTGCACATGCCCTACCACTGAGCAGTCACAGAACTAGATACAATCAACTCAGGATTGAATAAGGACTGGGAGTGGCTGAGCCATTACAAACATTGAATCTATCTCCCCTTGTAAGTATTCTCACACTTCTTATCAAACTGTCTGTACTGGGCTATCTTGATTATCACTTCAAATGTTTTTTCTCTTACTTAATTGGCCTCTCAGAGTTGGTAAGACAACTCCCACCTGTTCATGCTCTCTGTATGTGTGTGTATATATATCTCCTCAATATATATTCCACTCTATATGCATCCGAAGAAGTAGGCTGTAGTCCACGAAAGCTTATGCTCTAATAAATTTGTTAGTCTCTAAGGTGCCACAAGTACTCCTGTTTTTTTTAGAAGATATTAAGTTCACTGCTCTGTTAAAGAATCAGTACATCACAGCTTATTAATTTAACTGGGGAAAAACAGCTTTCCCTTCAAACACAGCACTAAATTGGTTTGTAGTAAAAGTAAAATGAGTTTATTAACAAAAGAGCATGGATTAAGCAATACCAAGTAAAAAATATCAAGGTAGAAATGGTTACAAGCAAATAAATAAATAAATAAAATAAAAAAGTGAAAAAAACCATGCATCTAAAAGTTTAAAACAATCTAGGAAGGTACAGTCTTTGTTCAAGATGGTTTCTCACACCCAAAGTCTCCTTTCCAGCATTTACTGATTGGCCTGGCCAGGACCCATCACAGAGATCAAATCACTTGGATCCTTTGTCTCCTAAGGTAAAGGATAAATATGGAGGCGCTCTGTGTGCCTTATATTCCCAAAGGGATCGTCTGTCTTACAAGTCAGGAAGAACGCCTGTGGCTACAGCCTCTTGTGCCCCTCTCTGCTGCAGGAGCCATGTTAACTCTCTGTCTCTCGCATTCAGGATACGCCCCCCTCTGGTTTAGCGCCATAGCTTTGTTTACTGCTAATATGTAAATTGAGGTAAACCCATTTCCTTTGTCTAGGATAGCGCTTTTTAATCACCTTTACGTAGGCTAGCCTGTCTGGTCTTAAACATGTTCTATAAACGTCATACAGAGGGAATTCATAACTTCACATGTGATGTTAATCTATGAATTTTCCCATGATATTAATAACCAGTATATTAGCCCTCATAAGATACCTCACATGGCATATTTTGTACAGTTGTACTACATATTTCAGGAGTATGTAGGCTGTGAATACAGGGATGCCTAAAGTCACAATTATGCACACCTTTAAAATTATGAATATACTCAGTGGTTTCATACTGATAAGCTGAAGTGAGAACTTTTACAGGAGACAATTAGTAATGGATGTATTTGGCTCTTGAGTTTTGCAGCATTTTTCCTTTCCCTCTAGAAATTTGTCCACTGGAAATTGTGACTATTATCGCAAAATGTGCATGTGACACACATCAGTAATACATTTGAGAATTAATTTTCTGGCTAGAAAGTAGCTGCTAATATATACCCGAATCCTGCAATTGAATACATGCAGTCAAAGGGATAGCTGCACTTGTGTGGCAACCCACTGATTTCAGTAGGGCTTTGCCGAGGTCCAGCTATTCACCTATGTTTATGAAGGGATGAGGGCCATCAGTTGGGCATTAATAGCTCAAACAAAGCAAGACATCTGGTAAGAGTGGTTTGTAAATGTACTGATAAAGCATGCACAGTGGTAACATTAGATTTATTCCACTGTGGCATACACAGTAAACTCATTGATATTAAGCTGTGACTTTTCTAAGATTGTACAGAACTAGGAGGTTTTTACATTAGTTCTTGTCTATGTATAAGACAGTAATGTGCATTGATTTCTAAACAGGAGATGAAAACCTACAGTACCCCCAAATTTGGGTCTGACTTTCCTATGAAGTAAAAAAAAAGAGAAAGAACATGAGATGACACAGCTTTATGTATTTGTAAGTGTTCCATTAGCTGATAAAGTAACTTCATTTTTTCATAAGTGAATAATAAATGTACTATATCACCAGCACTGAATGTCAATCCCTCAACTGTTAAAAAAGATAAATTCAGAATTAACTTGATATTAGCATAATTATAGAGAGTGTGTTTCATCCCACAGATTCTCAAAGTATTTTACAATTTTTCCATGATCAGGATTCACTTGACAGTGAAATCCAGCTACTTCAGAGATGGAATATAACAGTGTGAAAAGCTCACAGCAAAAGCTCACAGCAACTTAAGTCAGGAATGGAAGAACCATACTACATTCAGGCGAAAATGTAGCAGGAATATTGCTAAGCAAACTAATTAGTAGAGGTGGTCAAAAACTTAAGTATTTTTCATGAGACGATTAGAAAGAAATGATTATTTTTCTCATCCTCCCCCTTCCCATTTTTTGGCCCAAAATGGTGTATTTGGGTTTTTCCATTAAATTATTTTTTCCACGGGTGTTTTAAATAAAGGGCCATATTTAGCTTTGAAAATCTTAGTTTGAAATTTCTACCAACTCTAAAAGTTATCCACATCAAGTTAAAATTAACTCCTGGGTCCTAGCTTCAGACTTTCAAAAGGTGCTATGGAACCCTTAATGAGCGTAAGTGGCCAAAGTCTTGACTTTCCGTCGTAACCAAAAGATGGTCCTTCCTGGAAAAGCTGTACTAATGTCCTGCTGGGGCATTAATTTTGTAGGGACTGAGGCCAGATTTCTAGATGTATTTAGGTGCCTAAAGAATGCAGATAGGCATCTAGTGGGATTTTACTAGATGCCTATCTGCATTCTTTAGGCACCTAAATAAGAAATCTGACCCTAAATGGTCCCAGTCCTCTAGTGTGCTCTGCTTAGACAAATGCTGCCTACTATTGAGTCATCTACAGCTCACAAGTTCTTTCGAGGAGCTACCCACAGTGCTATCATAAAAACTAGGCTCTTTCTATTAAATGCTATTTTTCTGCTCTTTCTATTTTTAAAACAATCTGTTTATTTCCAGGTTTAGGGGGGGGAACTCTCAAGCTGACATTTAAAAAAAAAATTGTTACATAAAAGAAACGATCACATTGGTGCTTTTCCTACCTATTGTTGACCAAGACTGATGGGTGCACATCACCCAAACCTAATTTAATGCAGGGCCGCCCGGGGGCGGGGCAAGTGGGGCAATTTGCCCCAGGCCCCGGGCCCCGCAGGGGCCCCCTGAGAGTTTTTCGGGGCTCCTGGAATGGGTCCTTTACTTGCTCCGGGGGCCCCAGAAAACTCTTGCAGGGCCCGGGCCCCCGGAGCTTCTTCCACTCCGGGTCTTCGGCGGCAATTCGGAGGCGGGGGGTCCTTCCACCCTGGGACCCGCCGCCGAAGACCCCAGGCCCCCTGAATCCTCTGGGCGGCCCTGATTTAATGCTGTAGCAGTTTCTTTCTTGAAATCTCTGCATAGTATTGGGGGTGGAAATGATTATCTTCTGTAAACAGACTATTGTCTGCACATTGCTTTCCTAGCACAGATGTCTGCCACTGATACAGATACTGCTTTGGAAACTACTTAAACAGCTGCATTCTTGTCAGAGAGGAGACAAACAGGTTTGACTTCTTGGATAAACATCTGGTTTAGTGACAAATATCGGGATACAATCTCACGTTTTCTTTATGGAACAATTGCTCTTAAGATCTGATTTTTTAATCGTGGAAGTTAGCTATTTCAGTTTAAAATAGCTTTACATAAAAAACACAACGTTAAGAAACTATCATTAGCTTATTGTTACACTAGGAGGAGGGATTAGATGCCCTTGGTCTGTTAGCTAACTACAGAACGTGCTATTGGGGGAGGAAGCTATTCAGTTAGGACAAACGTGACATCTGATGAGGGAGCAGTACAAAGCCCAAAAGTTTTGGCCTCCATACTATGAACATTGACACTTTCCAAGAACTATTATTTTAAGAACTTGTTGCTCCAACCATTCCCAACTACAAAGGGAAATGCTATATTCTACATTTCTTGAAATCCTCAAGTCAAGACAGATGCCTTTCTAGAAGATATACTTTGGTGAAACACAAATTATCGCGCTCAATACAGAGGTATATGGTGAAATTCTATGGCTTTTGTTAAACTGGAGGTCAGTCTAGATGATTCAGTGGTGTCTTCTGGTCTTAACATATATTAAACTTCACTAATTCACTGGCTAACTTTTGGATGCCGACATTGAAAATATTATAACATTTCAGCCTAGTGGTTTAGAAATGTGTGGTATAAGAATCCATGTTTTCTAAATGTATTTTGTTCCACCAGTAATTTTTTTTGGTTTCCTAGGTAAATTAGGAAAATGCCAATGCAATAAATCCTGAGATGCTTAGGATCTGATTGGCCTGCCAACTCAGAGGTTACTCATCCCAACCCCGTTCCTTTTGCAGTTTTTTGCCTAGACCTATACATCAGTCCTAAGTCAGTTGCAATTAATAATTATGTTGGGGGATGAAGGGAGTTTTGGAGTAGGGATATCAGACAAGCACAACTGTTGTGTTGTGTGAAGAAATACTTCCTTTTGTTTGTTTTAAACCTGCTGCCTATTAATTTCATTTGGTGACCCCTAGTTCTTGTGTTATGAGAAGGAGTAAATAACACTTCCTTTATTTACTTTCTTTACACCAGTCATGATTTTATAGACCTCTAACATATCCCCCCTTTAATCATCTCTTTTCCAAGCTGAGAAGTTGTCCTCCCCACAGGTATGTTAAATTTTATTATGTTATGATCACTATTAACAAGCAGTTCAGCTATATTCATCTCTTGGACCAGATCCTGTGCTCCACTTAGGACTAAATCTTGTGGGTTCCAGGACTAGCTGCTCCAAGAAGCAGTCATTTAAGGTGTCAAGAAACTTTATCTCTGCACCCCGTCCTGAGGTGACATGTACCCAGTCAATACGGGGATAGTTGAAATCCCCCATTATTATTATTAATTCTTAATTATTATTATTATTATTGAGTTTTTTTTATTTTTATAGCCTCTCTAATCTCCCTGAGCATTTCACAGTCACTATCACCATCCTGGTCAGGTGGTCGGTAATATATCCCTACATTCTGCAACAACAGGCAGTAATAATTATTAATTATGTGTTTTTCTTTTATGCATGGCCTTGTTTTTTCAAAGCTATTCTGTAAAGCTAGAGTACTTAAGAACTTTATAGAACCCTGCCTGCTGAAGAGGAAAAGATTTAAAAGAGAACAATCAAAATCAGAACCCTGAGTCTGAATTCTAATATTTCAGAAAAGACTGACTGGAATCCATAGAACCAAACCCACAGCTACAGTGAACATCAGATCCAAAACTTCAATCCGACAGTTACCTGGCTTCACAACAGTCAAAAGTGCACATAGACCTGAATATCATGAGAATACCTAACATGGCAGAAATCTTGTGAGAACAGAATGAAAAATGTTGGTATTGTGGAATCCCGACTTGGTTTTGAAGCCCAACCTAAAACTGATATGGATCCAGACAATGCCCCCTTCGCCCAAATGCCATAGCACATCTGACAGAATAGCAAAGGCAGCACTCAGATGCTATGGTGAATCTAAAAACAACTCTAGGTTGTTCCTCACTCTTCTTCACTGTCATCTAAGGAGTGAGACTAGGGTCTCAGACTAGATGATTGTAATTGTCGAAGGTTTTAAATTTTGTCTTTTAATCTAATTGCTCATCTTTTACTCCACTGGGAGAAATGTTACAATTTTACTTTCCTCAACCTACCCAATCACCCTCAAAAATGTTGTTTATTGTATAAATAAACAAACAACTTTCACTTTGAAACAGTAGAAAAGTGTCCTCAGATCGTTGAGAACAGCCTGTTTGTTATTGCTACAAAGAAAATGCATCAATGTGGTCTTGATTTCAAAACATTGAAAAGATTTTTTCCCCCTTGTTAAAAAAACAAAAACAAAACAAGACAATCAGCCTTGACATGTACAGGATAGAAAATGTCTCATTATTTACTGTGCCTGGGTTGCCCTCCCGAAATTTGGAACATAATGTCATTCATTGTACAGTAGTATGTATAGTAAGTGAATCATTATACTGTTCTTCAGGAGTTTAAGATGTTTGTGCACTGTAAAGCTAGCATCCACCCACACTGTATTTTTAATGCTACATACAAAACAAGCTTAGGACTACATCAAGTAAGTTCAAGAACTCAAACCTCTTTCTTCTCCTCCCCTTTTGAGTAACAATGTAAAGTGCTTCTCAGCACTTTCAATTATAAGTAAGTAGTCTTGCTACACTAGCAAATTCCTCTGATAATGTTTATACAATATTCTGGCTGGGTTTCCATGCTTCTAATGGCTACCCCACAATGGCTTTGCAGGTCAATCTCAGTGACCTGTTCATTCACCTGTGTTCCCTCCCCTGCTCTGGGGTCAAGTTCCCAGGATGTTATCCCTCCAGCTGTCCTTTGAAAGCTGGCACAGAGCCAGAATGTACCCATTTGCTCCTGGATCCAAGTATATCAGCATTCTTGCAATTCAAGCACGATAGCACTCCAGAAGCCCCACACAAAGCCTCATGCAGCTGCCTGGAGCCATGCTGAGAGCCTGGATCTCATTGCCATCTGGGGAGAAGATTTAGTGCAGGAAGCTCTTTTGGCCAGCCACCAGAATAAAGACCTTTTTGTGAACATTTCAAAGCAGATGTCCATTGGGATGTCAGCCAGTGCTGTAACAAGCAAATCTAGGGGAAAAATATTGAATTGAGGGGCAAAAGGAGGCAATCCAGCAAGGGATATGTGACCTGTCCATTTTTATCATGACCTGAACAAGCTCCTAGACAATTATAGAGCAACTGTTTCCAGACATGGGGTGCACCCTGCTGGCCGCACTCTCCCTCCCATCCCCACTGAGGATGATTGGCAACACCCATCAGAGGATAAGCAGGCAGATGCTGGTGAGGAGCTTTTCTATGAGAGCCAGGATCTTTGTAGGATTCAAGTCCCTGATGCTGGCCAGCTGCAAAGCCAGCCCCAGTCCTGCCCTACTTACACAGATCACAATTCCTGCCCTAGATTGGCCAAGCCCAAGTCCCAGCCAAGAACTCAGCATGGGATCAAAGAAGCAGATCCCTCAGAAGGAACTTCAGCATGTAAGTACCCATCCTTAACTTAAGTATTATTATTATGCCACACTGCCTTTCTGCCTTTTCTTCCAGGTGCCCCATGGCCACAGCTATTTTAGATAGATGTGAGCTAGGAGCCCTTCTGGGTATCTATCCCCCACCTCCTTGCCTTCCTCCATTGGCCCATGATGCCCTTTCAGTCCCTCTATACATGGTTCCAAAATGGCAGCTGCTCTGTCTGGGCCTGTCTCATGGCAAAGCCACAACTATTGACAGTTTTCAGGACAGCAGCATGGATGGCATTTGCCCATCTGTCTATTTTCCCTTTTGCCTTCCTTTGTCTATCCTGCCTGGCAAACCCTCCCTCCCACAACAAACCAAAATAGTACCTGATAGCATGGCACATATCCCCCTCCCCACCCCCCCGCACATTTGAATAATGAACAGATTCATTTGTGAAAAATTCAACAGTTTGTTAAGACAGTGGTTACAGAGAAAAGTTTGGTGAGTGTTCATAGTCTACATGAGGTAGACTTGGACACTGCATGCCTGGAAAAGGAACAAACAGTTCCCCGATGACGTCCCCTATGTAATCTAGCTGTCAATCATAGCTTTATTCCTAGATTCCAAGGCCAGAAGGGACCATTGTGATCACCTAGCCTGACCTCCTGTACAACACAGCCACAGAACTTCCCCAAAATAATTCCTAGAGCATGTCTTTTAGAAAAACATCCAATATTTGTTTAATATTGTCAGCAATGGGTTATCCACCATGAACTTTGGGAAATTGTTCCAATGGTTAATTACACTCACGGTTAAAATTTTACATCATATTTCCAGTTTAATTTGTTTAGCTTAAACTTCCTGCCATTGGATTGTGTAACATCTTTCTCTGCTAGATTGAAGAGCTCATTATTAAATATTTGTTCCATATGTCAGAATTTATAGACTGTAATCAAGTCACCCCTTAATCTTCTTTGTTAAGCGAAATAGATTGAGCTCCTTGAGTCTATCACTACAAAGAAGATTTTCTAATCCTTTAATCATTCAGGTTTAAAACAAACTAAAGGAAGTATTTCTTTACACAACACACAGTCAACCTGTGGAACTCTTTGCCAGATGATGTTGTGAAGGCCAAAACTATAGCAGGGTTCAAAAAAGAACTAGATAAGTTCATGGAGGATGGTCTATCAGTGGCTATTACATTGGCAGGGATGGCGTCCCTAGCCTCTGTTTGCCAGAAGCTGGGAATGGGTGACAAGGAATGGATCAGTTGGTGATTACCTGTTCTGTTCATTCCCTCTAGGGCACCTGACATTGGCCACGGTGGGAAGACAGGATACTGCGCTAGATGGACCTTTGTTCTGACCCAGTGTGGCCGTTTTTATGTTCTTATTCTCGTGGCTCTTCTCTGACCCCTCTCCAATTTATCAATATCCTTCTCAAATTATGGGCACCAAACTGGACACAGTATTCCAGCAGCGATAGCACCAGTGCCAAATATAGAAGTTGAATAACCTCTCTCTTTCTGCTTGAGATTCCCTTGTTTATGTATCACAGGATTGCACTAGCTCTTTTGGCCACAGCATCACACTGGGAGCTCATGTTCAGCTGATTATCCACCATGAATCTGAAATCTTATTCAGAGTCACTGCTTCCCAGGATAGAATCCCCCATCCTGTAAGTATGGCCTACAGTCTTTGTTCCTATATGTATAACAATTACATTTAGCCATATTAAAATGCATAATCATTGAATCCTAGAACTGGAAGAGACCTGGAGAGGTTTCCTAGTCCAGTCCCTGCACTCATGGCAGGACTAAGTATTATGTAGACTATCCAGGTGTTTAGAGATTTTTAAGAGCAGGTTAGATAATGATGGACATTCCACAACCTCCCGAGGCACTTTATTCTAGTGCTTAACTATTAAAGGTCCACCTGCTTCCCACACTGGAAACTATTGTTTGCCTGCAACCAGTTTACAAAGCAATCCAGATCATTCTGAATCAGTGACCTGTCTCATAGACTCATAGACTTTAAGGTCAGAAGGGACCATTATGATCATCTGGTCTGACCCCCTGCATGCTGCAGGCCATAAAACCGTCCCTACCCCTTCCCTGGACTCTGCTGTTGAAGTCCCCAATCCTGTTTTAGGTGACTTCAATCGGCAGAAACCCTCCTGCTAGAGATCCCTGCCCTATGCTGCGGAGGAAGGCGAAAAACCTCCAGAGGCTCAGCCAATCTGCCCTGGAGGAAAATTCCTTCCCGACCCCAAATATGGCGATCAGTAAGACCCCGAGCATATAGGCAAGAGTCTCCAGCCTGACCCCTGTCAGCCATTATACAATTTACCTACCATTTCTTGGTTTTCCTTGACTACTATGTTTTACCATTAAACCATTCCCTCCATAAATTTATCTAACTTAATCTTAAAACCAGACAGGTCCGTCGCCCCCACCGTTTCCCTCGGAAGGCCGTTCCAATATTTCACCCCTCTGACGGTCAGAAACCTTCGTCTAATTTCAAGCCTGAACCTCCCCACGGCCAGTTTATATCCATTCGTTCTCGTATCCACATTAGTACTAAGCTGGAATAATTCTTCTCCCTCCCTCGTATTAATCCCTCTAATATATTTAAAGATAGCAATCATATCCCCCCTCAGCCTTCGCTTTGTCAGACTAAACAACCCAAGCTCCTCTAGTCTCTTTTCATACGACAGGTTTTCCATTCCTCTGATCATCCTAGTGGCCCTTCTCTGCACCCGTTCCAGTTTGAGTTCATCTTTTTTAAACATGGGAGACCAGAACTGCACACAGTACTCCAAATGAGGTCTCACCAGCGCCTTGTACAACGGAAGCAGGACCTCCTTATCCCTACTAGATATACCTCGCCTAATGCATCCCAAGACAGCATTGGCTTTTTTCACCGCCACGTCGCATTGTCGACTCATAGTCATCCTGCGGTCTACTAGGACCCCTAGGTCCTTCTCCTCTTCCGTTACTTCTAACCAATGCGTCCCCATCTTGTAACTAAAATTTTTATTAGTTATCCCCAAATGCATCACCTTACACTTTTTACTATTAAATTTCATCCTATTCCTGATACTCCAATTCACAAGCTCGTTCAAGTCTCCCTGCAGGATATCCCTATCCTCCTCCGAATTTACAACGCCTCCCACCTTCGTATCATCCGCAAACTTTATCAGCCCACTCCTGCAATCGGTTCCGAGGTCAGTTATAAATAGATTAAATAAAATGGGTCCCAAAACCGAACCTTGAGGCACTCCACTAGTAACCTCCCTCCAACCTGACAGTTCACCCTTTAATACGACCCGCTGCATTCTCCCCATTAACCAATTTCCTATCCACCTCTGGATTTTCATATCGATCCCCATGTTTTTCAGTTTAACCAATAATTCCTCATGGGGTACAGTATCAAACGCTTTACTGAAATCCAGGTATATTAGGTCCACCGCATTTCCCTTATCTAATAAATCCGTTACTTTCTCAAAGAAGGAGATCAGATTCGTTTGGCACGATCTGCCCTTCGTAAAACCATGTTGTAATTTATCGCAATTGCCACTAACCTCCAGGTCCTCAACTAGTTTCTCTTTCAGAATTTTCTCTAATACCTTGCACACTACAGATGTTAAACTAACAGGCCTGTAGTTACCCGGATCACTTTTTTTCCCTTTCTTGAAAATAGGAACCACATTAGCTATTCTCCAGTCTAACGGGACCACCCCCGAGTTTACAGATTCATTAAATATTATCGCTAATGGGCCTGCTATTTCCCGCGCCAATTCCTTCAATATTCTCGGATGAAGATCGTCCGGTCCTCCTGACTTAGCCCCATTAAGGCATTCAAGTTTTGTTTCTACCTCGGATACGGTAATCCCCCATCCTGAATGCCCCTCTGTAGTGGTGCTAGTATCCCTAATACCTTCATTGGCCTCATTAAACACCGATGCAAAATATTCATTGAGATATTGCGCCATGCCTAGATTGTCTTTAATCTCCTCTCCGGCAATAGTCTTCAGCGGTCCCACTTCTTCTTTCTTTGCTTTCTTCCTATTTATATGGCTGTGAAACCTCTTACTATTGCTTTTAATTCCCCTCGCTAGGTCCAACTCTACACGGCCTTTGGCCTTTCTCACTCTATCTCTACATTCTCTGACTTCGGTAAGGTAAGTTTCTTTACTAATCCCTCCCCTCTTCCACTCTTTGTACGCTTTCTGTTTTTTCCTAATCGCCCCTTTGAGTCGGTCGCTCATCCAGCTCGGTCTAAATCTCCTGCTTTGTAATCTTTTTCCCTTTTTTGGAATGCAGGCCTCCGACAGCTCATGCATCTTTAACTTGAAGTAATCCCAGGCTTCTTCTGCCTTTAGATCCATTAATACGTTTGCCCAATCCACTTCCCTTACCAGTCCCCTTAATTTGTTAAAATTGGCCTTTTTAAAATTATAAACCCTAGTCTTTGACTTAATTCTGTTACTCCTCCCATGTATTTTAAACCGAATTAGCTCATGATCACTGGAGCCCAAATTGTCCCCCACTACCACTTCCTCAACGAGGTCCTCACTACTTACCAGAATCAAATCTAAAATGGCCTCCCCCCTCGTCGGTTCAGCTACCACTTGATGAAGGAATTGATCAGCAAGCACATCTAGGAACATCTGAGCCCTATTATTACTACTAGCGTTTGTGCCCCAATCTATATCTGGGAAGTTAAAGTCCCCCATAATTACACAGTTTCTATTAGTAATTACTTCTCTAAACACATTAAATAGTTCCTTATCCATATCCTGGGTCGATCCCGGCGGTCTATAGCACACTCCGAGCCCTATCCCCGGAGAGGCTCTAGTAGTCCTATTACCCAGTGTGAGTATTGCCCAGACGGACTCTGTGTTATCTAATCCATCAACTATTATTTCTTTACAGCTTATTTCACTATTGACATACAATGCCACCCCCCCACCTTTACCTTTGTTCCGGTCTTTCCTAAACAGCGCATACCCCTCCATACCTGTGTTCCAGTCGTGACTGCCATTCCACCACGTTTCCGTTATTCCTACGATATCTGGTTTCAGCTCTTGGACCAAGAGCTCCAATTCCTCCATTTTATTACCTAGGCTTCTGGCATTGGTGTATAAACACCCTAATGTATGTCGTTTAGCCTGTCTCCCATTCGTAGCACTATAAGTTGCGGGCCTCCTTGCGTCCGTCCCCCCTGTCCTTCCTATGTCCAATCTCATCTCCCCGGCTATGTCTCCTCTCATTTTACTCACCTTTTCCATACTGGAATCTGGCGTGGAGATTAACTGTGCATCTCCCAACCTTCTCCCCAAACTTCCTAGTTTAAAGCTCTTTTGATAAGATGAGCCAGCCTCCCTCCCAGAAGTCTATTTCCTTCCCTACTCAGGTGAAGCCCATCCCGCGAGAACAGGTGTCTGTCCCCGAAAGCCTCCCAGGGGCCATACATCCCAAAGCCCTCCTTATAGCACCATTCTCTTAGCCAACTACATTATCCATTGTCCTCTACATTATTTACCACTCCCCCAATTTGTGTGTCATCTACAAACTTTCAGTGATAATTTTATATTTGATAAAGATGTTAGATAGCGTAAGGCCAAGAACCAATCCCTGTCGGACACCACTGGAAACACACCCACTTTATAAATTCCCAATTTACAGTTACATTTTGAGTCCCGTCAATTAGCCAGTTTTTAATCCATTTAATGTGTGGCCATAGTAATTTTATATTGTTCTAGGTTTTTTTCTTTTAAATCAAAATGTTGTGTAGTACCAAGTAAGTAGGATCATTGCAGCACCATTTCTATTTTTCTATGCACTTTCCTTATGTCTGCAGGGAAGATAAAGCAGAACTTAAGACTCAGGAATTGAGCAGTTTTTGTTTTCACATATAGGGAATAGACACACACCTGTTTCCCCTGGTATAATTCATAAGCTCTTTCTACCCCTGCAGCATTCCTGGGGCTGGGGGGGGGCGGGGGCATCCTGTGATACTGTGGAGTATCTCGCTGGTCTGTCCTTTGCCTTTTTGAAAAAGATCATTCTCTGCCTCAGAGTCACCACATATCATCATCGAAATGCAGGGCAGCCTAAAGAGGCTGCAAAGGGGATTACTAGCCAACTTGCCTCCGATGCTCCCTTTAACCTCTCTTACACTGGAGAAGTGCCTCCAGCAAACCAGCAAAACTGCAGAACCAAATCGGGAGCATAATTCCAACCCTATCCCCAACCTACTAAGGCTCAGCAGCAAGTAGCATCTACAGCAGACAGAAATCCCAATGCATCCAGCACCTCCTCACACGCAGGCCACTTACCACTTCTGAGATTTCCCTAAGACTGGGGAGATTCTGAGGGAGAAAAAGTCACACACACTAAAAAAATGCTATCATGGCCTGTCTGGAACAATAAGCAACTGTTTTTTCTCCCCCTACTCCCACAGACATAGTACCTGCAACAGCCTGGCCATCAAAAATGGTCTATATACTGCTGAGAGACTAACAAACTTGAGGGGACAAAAAAAAGAAGACTTGGTGGGGGATGTTTGTAGCAATCATGGCAGAGTCCCCACAGAAGATCACACTGACTGAGGTGGAGGCGGTACATGATGGCCCAGGAAATGCAGCTCTCCAAGGAGATTGTGGCAGTGGCCAAGAAAGTGTTGCCATGGCCAAGGAAAACATTATCATGGCCATGGTGAGCATGGAAAAAGAGAAGGAGATGCAGAGGCTACTCATGGACACTATATGGATGCATAATGCTCTCCTTCAAAACATGCTCCTGCTAGGTGAGCAAGACATGAAATCCTGTAAGCCAAAACCCAGCCATGTCCTTCCGTCCATGGACAATACTAGCTACTGGGACCAGCAGCAACTCCTCTCTGCCTTAGCCACGTGGCACTTGTCCAGAGGCCGTTCCCCTCCCAGGTCCAACATATGCCCGCAAAGAACACTGGCTCCTTGGAGTCCAGCACTTTTGAGTCCTGCATCATACCTGAGAATTTTGAGTTGAGTCACAGCACAACTCCAGAACCCCCGAATACAAAAAGAAGTGGAGGGAAGACATACACTTCTTGCGTATTGTCACAGAAACCACAAATGTACGCTATCTGGGGTAAGGCACTGTCTTTCTATTTGAAAGAGGTCTCTAGGGCTACTGTAATACAAGTAACAAAGCAACAATAAATTAGCGTCTCATCACAAGAAGTATCTACTCCCTGCTTTGTGTGAAGCTCAGTGCCTCGATGAAATGTTTGTCCCATCTCAGGTGCAAAGGTATCACACTAATGGACACAGTATGAGAACTTGAATAGACTAGATTGTTGCTGGGCCAGTGTTTTTAATGCATAAAACACTTCTCTTTAGCCAACGAATGTTCATAACCAGGGATTGTGTAAAAATGAGTCAAGTGCGCAGGTGAGATAATTCCTGTATCATAGCGACCCAGGGAACAAAGTCCTTATTTTGGCAGTGTGGGTGCACTAGTAGCAAGCTGGTAAA